>NC_059225.1:12878799-12911299 GCF_020615455.1 Coregonus clupeaformis | reverse complement strand
GTAATTATAATTATTCTATTTTTATTATAGTAACTATATGGAGAATAATGTTCCATTTGGGATCCAGACACTGTGTCACGTTCCTTAAAAAACTACACTCTGTTTTCCTTCTAGACTACGGTTGCAAAATTCTGTTAACTTTCCCAAAAGTTCCATGTTTTCCAGAAATCCCGGATAGAAGATTCCCGGAATCAGCAGTAAGTCCCGGACCTCTGACAAGGATTTATTGGAAAACCTGGGAATTTTTCCTCTCTACTATCTGGACTATACCATACTGCAGGGTTCTTCAATTCCGGTCCTGGAGGGCCGAAACACTTCTGTTTTTTATTTCTACCTGGTAGTTAATTGCACTCACCTGGTGTCCCAGGTCTGAATTAGCCCCTGATTAGAAGGAGAGGATGAAAAACAGAGGTGTCTCGTCCCTCCAGGACCGGAATTGAAGAACCCTGACATACTGTGTTCTATGTATGAAACAGGTCCCGAAACTGCGGTACAAACTACACATGTTGATGGGTGTGTGTTCATGTGTTTGGCATGCACCCATGTGTGTGTGTGCGTGTGTGTGTGTGTGTGTGTGTGTGCGTGTGTGTGTGCGTGCGCGTGTCTGTGTGTGGGCATGCGTGCATGTGCGTGTGTGTATGGTTGACCAGCATTGTGTGGGTCCAGGGTAGCCTCTGTGTGTGTGGGAGGAGCCAGGCCATGCATCTGACCTTGCAAGAAAAAACACAATCATTTATTCATCTCTTATCACACAACTATCTCTCTCTCCCTCCATCTCTCGCTCCATCTCTATCTCTCTCCCCCCTCTCTCTCTCTCCATCTCTCTCTCTCTCTCTCTCTCTCTCTCTCTCTCTCTCTCTCTCTCTCTCTCCCTTTTCTCCATCTCTCTCTCTCCCTCCCTCTCTCCCTCCCCTCTCGCCATCTCTCTATATTTCTCCATCTCTCCCTCTCTCTTCTTGGTGAGATTGAAAATGTTCAGTTCTGCCTTTCACTGCTTCATTTTCCCTGTTAATAGGCCTCTCTGTTCTGCTCTTCTGTAACCTATTGATTCCTCCTCCCTCCATCTCTCCCTCCATCTTTCGCTCCCTCCATCTCTCCCTCCCTCCATCTCTCATTCCCTCCAGCTCTCTGCTAGAGAAACAACTCTCTGATTGGGATCAGAATGTGATCTAATCTGTTTATTCTCACTGAATACATTTATCCACAGTGGAGATACAGTGGAGATACAGTGCTGAACATATCCTTCATCCTCTCCTCTTCCTCCTCCTCCTGCTCCTTGTCCTCCTTCTCTTCCTCCTCCTCCTCCTCCTCCGGATTTCCTCCTCCTCTTCCTGATTTCCTCCTCCTCCTCCACCTTTAAAACCCCTTTGTATTGTTAAGCTCTAGCTGTAAAACCATCTCTTGATTGAGACCTTATCAGAGGAAGTTTTGCTAGCAACAAATGGCTCTGTTTCCTTTGGCTTCACCACTCAGGACAAATTAGTTCATTAAAAACCGAAGAGGACACTTAAAGTAACTGTCCAGTGTTTTCAGATTTCTATGAAACATGACCTATAATTAATTACAATATGAGTTAAATAGTTTTCCTTCCTAGAAAATGGTAATTAAGTATGTTCAAATGCAGCTTTTCTATGTTTTAATGATGTGGGCGTACCCCAACAACAGAATGGGGTGGGCGTACCCCAACAACAGAATGGGGTGGGCGTACCCCAACAACAGAATGGGGTGGGCGTATACCGGTCATTCAAAATATTATCTGGCCACAAATACGAGTATAGAATGAGTCAACAACATTATCTGGGTATGAGTTAACATAGCATAAAAGGAGGAGGGCTGTTTAATGACTTTACAGGGCTGGTAGAAATGTATATATTCCACATTGACAAAAGGATGCTGGTCTATTCTATGCTACTTTGCAATTACTGTCCAACGCAACTACAAGATCTCTGATATTATATATATATTATAAATATTCATATTTGACGTGTTCAGTTGATAATAAAGCTCAGTACATTTACGTTTACATCGTTTAGCAGACGACTTACAAATTGGTGCGTTCAACTTATGATAGCCGGGTGGGACAACCACCTACAGTACACGTATTAGGCTGAAGCCTTTAGCTCACCTGACTACAGGTGTAATGTGTTGAGAGGCTCAGCTGATAGAGCATTGTGCTTGCAACGCCACAGTGATGGGGATTGAGTTCCGCTGGGGCCATCCGTACTGAAATGTAATGCACGCACTGCTGCAAGTCACTTTGGATACAAGTGTCTGCTAAATGGCATCTAAAATTATTATGATATGATAATAAGAGCAGCGAGTCCAACAGGTCTCTGTTTACTTTGGAAACGAACGATGACGACGCTCAAACAGTCTCCTAAAGCTGCTCCGACTGGCTAAGCATCCATGCACCTGGTTGACTTTACTATTCATCAATACTGCATCCCAAATGGCACCCTATTCCCTATATAGTGCACTACTTTTCACCAGAGCCCATAGTGCACTACATAGGGAATAGGGTGCCATTTGGGACATTTCCTTGGTGTATTTAGTGTGTCATATCGGGAACTCTAGTTAGACCATTCGTTATTGTAATGGGAAGGTACTGTAGTTACCGTGCCAGTGGTAATGGTCCTTGAAATGGGGAGGTACTGTAGTTACCCTGCCAGTGGTAATGGTCCTTGAAATGCTTCCAAGAAATGTTTGAAGTACAATACTTTTATTACAGAAAGTTGTTACTCAAAATAGCTTAACTATCTGCAACAGCTTTATACAACACAATGCAGTTTATTATTTCTATGAGTTAGACCTACTGTCTGGGATTCAGGAAGCTGGGGTTAGCTTATTTCCCTAGCCCCATCCCTCAGCTGTATACCAAAAAAAGTGGCAGGGACCCGGTTTTGTTGTATTTCGAATCGTAGACAGTATTATTATTATTATTATTATTATTATTATTATTATTATTATTATTAATATTATTATTATTTGTAACTTTATTTTGACAGGGAAGTCACAGGGAAGTCACGCTGAGACCAAGGAGTCTTTTACAGGTGAGCCCTGTAGATACAAAAATATACACATCTATACAATAAAAGCACTTAATATACACATTCATCATAAAAAACAAATCCACACAATCATCCACACAAAGCAATCATCCACACAAAACAATCGTCCACACAAAACAATCATCCACACAAAACAATCGTCCACACAAAACAATCATCCACACAAAACAATCATCCACACAAATCAATCATTAAAAAAAACTATTAAAAGTTCCCCTAACAGCCATCTGAAAAGCCCTAGAGGCACCAATTCCTCCAGTTTCAGGGTGTTTTGGAGATTATTCCACATGAAAGGTGCAGAAAAACTACAAGCAGCTCTACCCATTCAGTGGAGATGGAAGGGATCCAACGCTAGCCATCCCTGAGCCCGGGTCCGGTAGCCCGTATGCCTGTACGTCATCAATGTAGTAAGGTACGGTGGGAGTTTATGTGAGAGGGCTTTATAAACAAAGAAGAGAGAGAGAGAGAGAGAGAGAGAGAGAGAGAGAGAGAGAGAGAGAGAGAGAGAGAGCAGTGCATTGATCTTCAGAGAGACCCAGCCTACCCAGCCTACAGAGTGCAGTGATGTGTCCTGAACCTATCGCCCTTAATAAAGCCTAGTGCATTATGGTAAACTGCATCTAATGGCTTCAATACAGTGGAAGCTGCATTCATATAGATGATATCGCCATCGTTGATACCCGGAATAAATGTTGACTAATGATTTGCTTTCTGCTATTTAATGAAAGGCATGATTTGTTCCTATAAAGGAAGCGTATTTTAATTCTCAATTCCTTAACTAACTCATCAACAGGTTTTTTGTAGGAGAGCCAGATATTTATACTCAGGGACATGATCAATGAGTGCACCATTCAATGTACGCATGCATCAATATATATATATATATATATATATATATATATATATATATTTTAACGTGATTTAGAAAATAGCATCTACTTGGTTTTACCTGCATTAAGAACCAGTTTCAGTTCAACAAAGGCTTTTTGCAGCTCAGAAAGAGCCTGTTCAACCGTAGTGGCAATAGCATATACAACAATATCACCTGCATACATATAGTATGTTAAAAATGTTTGCAGGGAGAGCAATATTGTTTATATAGACAGTAAATAGCACAGGACCTAAAATGTACCCCTGTGGGACACCCTTCGGAATATCAAGAAAACTGGACTTAACACCATCAGAAACCAACATTGTGTCCTGTCTGTCATGTAATCTTTGAACCAGTCACATAATGCCTGATCCATGCCTATTTTGGACAATCTTCGAAACGGTAATGAGTGGTCAACAGTGTGTGTCAAAATCCTTTGAAAGGTCAATAAAGAGGACGGCACAGTGCTTCCTTTTATCCAAACACTTTACAACATCATTTAAAACCAATTTTGCAGCAGTAGAGGTGCCTTGACCCAGTCTGAAACCAGATTGATGGGCAGTTGAAATTCATATTGACGATTGAAAAGATCTACAGTTGATTAATGAGACCAACATTTTTGCTAAGCACGACAATTTCGATATGGGTTGAAAGTTATTCATGTCAGAGGGGTCACCACCTTTGTGGAGAGGAAAAACATGCTGCCTTCCAGATCTTAGGGACAGACCTGAGGGACAGATCTGAGGGACAGATCTTAGGGACAGATCTTAGGGACAGATCTTAGGGACAGATTTTAGGCACAGACCTGAGGGACAGATCTTAGAGACAGATCTTAGAGACAGATCTGAGAGAAAGATCTTGGGGACAGATCTTAGGGACAGATCTGAGACCAGTAATAGGTTAAAAACAGGAGTCATGGGTAAAGGACAATAGGCTGTCAAGACAGACAGACAGACAGACAGTTAACAGACAGACAGTTAAGACAGACAGTTAACAGACAGACAGTTAAAAGACAGACAGTTAACAGACAGACAGTTAACATACAGACAGTTAACAGACAGACAGTTAACAGACAGACAGTTAACAGACAGACAGTTAACATACAGACAGTTAACAGACAGACAGTTAAAAGACAGACAGTTAACAGACAGACAGTTAACAGACAGACAGTTAACAGACAGACAGTTAAAAGACAGACAGTTAACAGACAGACAGTTAACAGACAGACAGTTAACAGACAGACAGTTAACATACAGACAGTTAACAGACAGACAGTTAAAAGACAGACAGTTAACAGACAGACAGTTAACAGACAGACAGTTAACAGACAGACAGTTAAAAGACAGACAGTTAACATACAGACAGTTAACAGACAGAAGTTAAAAGACAGACAGTTAACAGACAGACAGTTAACAGACAGACAGTTAACAGACATACAGTTAAAAGACAGACAGTTAACATACAGACAGTTAACAGACAGACAGTTAACAGACAGACAGTTAACAGACAGACAGTTAAAAGACAGACAGTTAACAGACAGACAGTTAACATACAGACAGTTAACAGACAGACAGTTAAAAGACAGACAGTTAACAGACAGACAGTTAAAAGACAGACAGTTAACAGACAGACAGTTAAAAGACAGACAGTTAACAGACAGACAGTTAACAGACAGACAGTTAACAGACAGACAGTTAACATACAGATCTGCCATTCTAACATCATTGTTGGCTTTTGTTTAACTGTTACACAATACAGAGACATCCGACCAGTGATATCACGTAAGGCCCCTTCTACGTCCCAAATGGCACCATATTCCCTTTATAGTGCACTACTCTTGACCAGAGCCCTATGGGAGCCTATGGTGCCATATGGAACGAACCTGCTAACACACCACAATGAGGACTACAATGAAACATTCAGGGATTTTCATACTTGAAGTCATCAAATTGTTTTAGCTCAATTACCTGTTCCTCTGTCAAAGTAATCAAGACAGTGTGCTACCTGGCTATAACTTTCCCTACAGCTATGGTTTACACCAGAGGGTTACCATTTAAATGGCTGCCAACAGTCAGTCTGTTGCAACAACCTAGATAATGACCTTGTCCATTACAAACCGGCTAGGCCCGGATTTCCTTTCCAGAAGTCGGCATAGCACCTCAGCCTTTTCTGTCACATAGACATGTTTTCCTCTACACCGGTTATTTGTTCATTTTTCATAGCACATTTTTGTGGACACCTGCAATATAGTCTCTGTTTTTTTGTTTTAAAAAAACATGCATTTTACACATCTTTAATACTAACCCATACAGCTCCTATCTTTAATGCTAGCCCATACAGCTCCTATCTTTAATACTATCCCATACAGCTCCTATCTTTAATACTAGCCCATACAGCTCCTATCTTTAATACTAACCCATACAGATCCTGTCTTTAATACTAGCCCATACAACTCCTATCTTTAATACTAGCCCATACAGCTCCTATCTTTAATACTAACCCATACAGATCCTGTCTTTAATACTAGCCCATACAGCTCCTATCTTTAACACTAGCCCATACAGCTCCTATCTTTAACACTAGCCCATACAGATCCTATCTTTAACACTAGCCCATACAGATCCTATCTTTAACACTAGCCCATACAGATCCTATCTTTAACACTAGCCCATACAGCTCCTATCTTTAACACTAGCCCATACAGCTCCTATCTTTAACACTAGCCCATACAGATCCTATCTTTAACACTAGCCCATACAGATCCTATCTTTAACACTAGCCCATACAGCTCCTATCTTTAACACTAGCCCATACAGCTCCTATCTTTAACACTAGCCCATAAAGCTTCATCTCCAGTTCAAAAGGCCAACGTGGGCAGGGGTGTCAAACTCATTCCATGGATGGCCTAGTGTCTGCTGGTTTTGGGTTTTTTCCTTTCAATTAAGACCTAGACAACCAGGTCAGGGGAGTTCCTTATTAATCAGTGACCTTAATTCATCAATCAAGAACAAGGGACGAGCAAAACCTGCAGACACTCGGCCGTCCATGGAATGATTTTGACGAATGTGCTCTAAGGGTTCACCTTGATGGGGCTGGACATAAGTCATCTCCCTCTCCCTCTCTGCCAAACCTTCCATCACAAAGCCCTAACTTGCAAGGAGATTAAGCTAGAGAATACTGTCCCCTCAGCTAGCTGGTCCTGGGGCTCTGTTCACAAACACAAACAGAACCCACAGAGCCCCCAGGACAGCAACACAATTAGAATTAACCAAATTATGAGAAAACTAAAAAATACAACTATTTGACAAACTGGAAAGAATAAACTAAAAAACAGAGAGTACACAGTGGCAGAATACCTGACCACTGTGACTGACCCAAAATGAAGAAAAGCCATTTGCGACCTCTCACAATTGCAAGGCCATGCTCATTGAGTCTATGCATATTCAGTGAGCATATCCTTGATATTGAAAGAGGTTACCAAAGGCAGACCTGGCTCTCAAAAGAAGACAGAATATGTGGCCACAGCCCACAAAATGAGGTGGAAACCGAGCTGCACTTTTTTACCTTCTGCCAAATTTACGACCACATAAGAGACACATATTTCCTTCAAATTACACAAACCCACAAAGAAGTCACATTTTGACAAACTCCCATATCTGTTAAGCAAAATACTGTAGTGTGCAATCCCAGCAGCAAAATGTGTGACCTGATGCCACAAGAAAAGGTCAACCAGTGGGTCAGAAACAACAATGTAATACAGTTGAAGTCGGAAGTTTACATACACCTTAGCCAAATATATTTCAACTCAGTTTTTCACAATTCCTGACATTTAATCCTAATAAAAATTCCCTGTTTTAGGTCAGTTAGGATCACCACATTATTTTAAGAATGTGAAATGTCTGTAACGATCCCGGCAGTCTGAGTCGGGTCCTGTCTGTGGACTAGTTTTTTCTGCTCGGGATCTCCAGTTTCCCGAGGGTTCTGGAACGCTCCGGGGAGCTCTCTTGATTTCCGCACCTGCATCCCATCAGCAATCTGCACACCTGGTCCTGATCATCACCCTTCTTAGGCTCTGGCCTAACATCCATTCCCTGCCGGATCGTTAGCCATGAACAGTAGGTTTACCAGAGTATCAGTCTTAGAGCTTCTAGCGTTAGTTTTGTTGTTTTGCACCTTGTTGGTTTGTTGTTTACTTACCTCCGTTTTGTTCCATCTGCAGTCACTGCGTCCGGAACCTTCATCCAACCTCTGCCTGGTGGTCGGCGGCTGCCGAGCCATGATTGGATCAACCACTGCACCCCCCAACAACTAATCAACGCCGCCCGCTCTGTTCCCTGGATTATTCAGCATCACTCTTGAATTTGTAAATAAGCACTCACCTTCGTTTCCAACTTACCTTGTCCTGGTCTGCTTCTGGGTTCTGGCTTTGTAACTCGTGACAGAACGATCCGGCCAGTAATGAACCCAGCGGACCTGGACTCTGTTCGCCATGCCATTACCCATCAGGAGAAGATGTTGGGCCATCATAGCACGGAGCTACAGGAGATCGCGTTGGCAGTTCGGAACCTTTCTACCGGTCTGACGGAGGTCCAGAACCAGCGCAAGTTTCCGGTGGAGGATCCACTACCGGTTTCACCCATCTCGCCTGCCGCGTCTGAAGCGGTGTCCTTCCGTGAGCCCAAGGTTCCGACGCCGGATAAATATGAGGGGAGCTGGGAAGATGCCGTTCTTTCCTTATGCAGTGTGGGTTAGTGTTCGATCTACAGCCCTACTCTTATGCCACAGACAAGGCTAGGATAGCCTTTGTGATTGAGTTGCTGTGTGGTCGAGCGCTGGAGTGGGCTTCAGCCGTTTGGGAACGACAAGACCCTGCATGGCTTCATACCAGGGGTTCACGGCCGAGATGAGGAAGCTCTTCGACCATTCCGTCCGAGGAGGGACGCAGCTAGGCGCCTGTTTTCGCTCCACCAAGGAACTGCAGCGTGGCCGACTTCGTGATCGAGTTCAAGACGTTGGCTGTGGAGAGTGGGTGGAATGAGGAGTCTCTGCAAGCGGCCCTTTACCAGGGTCCGTCGGAGCAGCTCAAGGATGAGCTGATCTCCTATCCGGAGCCTAGTGACCTGGACAGCTTGGTAGCCTTGTCTATTCGGGTGGATAATCGAGTCCGAGAGCGAAGGAGGGAGAAGCAATGGGGTCCGTCCAGTCGATCAGCTTCTCAGTTCCCAGTCGGGTCGGGTGGTGGACCAGAACACGTCGATCATTCTCCACCACAAAGGATTAGTGGAGAGGTCCTCTCTCCCGATTCTGAACCCCATGCAAGTGGGGGGCGGCACGGGTTAACCAAGGAGGAGCGTCAACATAGACGTAAGACCAACTGCTGCCTCTACTGTGGTAGCTCGGGACATTACATCTCCACTTGTTCCCGGCGGTCGTCAAACTGCCCGGCTCGCGCTAAAGTTGGGAGGACTTTTAGCGAGCCAGTTTCAACCTCTCAGTACCTCTGTCAGACCCCGTTTCCCGGCTACCCTTGTGAACAGGAATCAGAGCTTAGCGATTAACGCTTTTATCGATTCAGGTGCCGGTGGAAGCTTTCTTGATGTCGAGTTGGTGGAACAGCTGGGGCTTTCCAAGGAGCAATTGCCGGAAGCCATTGAAGCGACCACTCTGAACGGCAGTAGTCTGGCACGTATCACGATGAGGACTGAACCGGTTAAGATGCTGTTGTCGGGGGAATCATTCGGAGATGATTTCATTCTTCATTCTGCCGTCTTCCCATGTTCCTCTGGTCCTTGGATACCCCTGGCTGAAGGAACACAATCCCACGTTCGATTGGGTGACGGGCAAGGTAACGAGTTGGAGCCTTGATTGTCATGCTTAACTGTCTCAAGACTGCCTGTCCCCATTCGGTTCCCAGTCAGGTGATTGAGGCTAAACCCCCCAGATTTGTCCCTGGTTCCCGAGACATATCACGATTTGGGGTAAGTGTTCAGTAAGCAGAAGGCTCTGTCACTCCCCTCCCCACCGACCATATGATTGTGCCATCAACCTGTTCCTGGAGCTGTCTACCCCAAGGGAAGGTTATACAGTATCTCCCGCCCTGAACGTGAGGGGCTTTGGAGACCTACATCAAGGAGTCCCTAGCTGCTGGTCTCGTTCGTCCCTCGTCATCACCCCCTGGGGGGCAGGATTCTTCTTTGTGGGTAAGAAGGATGGCTCTCTTCGACCGTGTATTGATTATCGGGGGTTGAATGACATCACGGTCAAGAACAAGTATCACCTGCCCTTGATGAGTTCTGCCTTCGACTCCTTACAGGGTGCTACGGTGTTCACCAAGCTAGACCTACGCAATGCGTATCACATGGTCCGGATCAGAGAGGGAGACGAGTGGTTGACGGGTTTCAATACACCGATGGGTCACTTCGGTATCAGGTGATGCCGTTTGGACTGACCAATGCTCCAGCGGTATTCCAGAGTATGGTGAACGACGTCCTGAGAGATATGATCGGTCTCTTTGTGTTTGTTTACCTGGATGACATTCTGATCTTCTCGAAGGAACCTTCCGACCACGTCCAGCATGTCCGGCAGGTTCTGCAGCGATTGTTGGAGAATCGCCTGTTCGTGAAGGCCGGAGAAGTGCGAGTTTCACGCCCACACGACATCCTTTCTCGGGTACATCATCTCCAGGGGAGAGATTAGGATGGACCAGGAGAAGGTTAGAGCGGTTCTGGAATGGGCCCAGCCCGGTACGAGATTGCAGCTCCAGAGATTTTTGGGGTTTGCGAATTTCTACCGCAGATTCATCCGGGATTACAGCCGTGTGGCCGCTCCGTTAACTGCCTTGACTTCCAGTATCAGGAACTTCAAGTGGAATCCGGAGGCGGATCGAAGCGTTTCTGGATTTGAAGAGGCGATTCACCAACGCACCGATTCTCTCTCAACCGGACACGGCCCGTCAGTTCGCCGTTGAAGTGGACGCGTCTGATGTGGGAGTTGGCGCCATCCTGTCGCAGCGATGCTCCACGGACAGTAAACTCCATCCCTGCGCCTACTACTCGTCGCCTTTCGCCTGCGGAGAGGAATTACGATGTGGGTAACCGGGAGCTTCTCGCGGTGAAACTTGCCTTGGAGGAGTGGCGCCACTGGTTGGAGGGGGCGGAGCAACCGTTTATTGTCTGGACTGACCACAAGAATCTCTTGCTTACGTGCAATCGGCTAGACGTCTCAACTCCCGGCCAGGCCAGGTGGTCGTTGTTTTTCGGACGTTTCAATTTTTTCCCTGACGTTCCGACCTGGATCTAAGAACGGCAAGGCGGACGCCTTGTCTCGGATGTTCTCCAAGACGGAGGAGGGTGGGTCCAAGACCGAGACAATTCTCCCCGGAACTGCGTCGTGGGAGCTGTTAGGTGGAAGATTGAGGAGGAGGTGATGGCGGCTCTTCGGACGCAGCCCGGTCCGGTAACGGTCCACCCGGTCGGTTGTTTGTGCCTGAGTCGGTTCGTCCTGCGGTCCTCAAATGGTCCCACGCCAGCAAGATGGCTTGTCACCCTGGCGTGGCTCGGACGATGGCGTTTCTTCGCAGACGTTTTGGTGGCCTGCCATGGCCGAGGATACTCGGGGTTATGTTGCTGCCTGTCCAGTGTGTGTGCGCAGAATAAGGGTACCAATCGGCCCAGCTCTGGACTACTTCACCCCCTTCCTATTCCCCGGCGACCATGGTCGCATCTGGCCCTGGACTTTGTCACTGGGTTGCCCGGCTTCTGAGGGGAACACGGTCGTTCTGACTATCGTGGACAGATTCAGCAAGTTCGCCCACTTTGTGCCAATTGCCAAGCTTCCCTCTGCCTCGGAGACGTCCGAGATCCTGGTTAGGGAGGTTTTCAGGGTCCACGGGTTGCCCAGTGATCTCAGTTTCCGACCGTGGCCCTCAGTTTACTCTCTGCTGTCTGGAAGTCCTTCTGTTTGGCCATTGGAGCTACAGTCAGTCTCACATCTGGTTTTCACCCCCAATCTAATGGTCAGGCGGAGAGAGCCAACCAGAGGATGGAATCCACGCTACGCTGCCTGGCCTCTTCCAACCCCACCTCCTGGGTCTCTCAGTTGCCTTGGGTTGAGTATGCCCACAATACTCTCCCTACATCTGCCACTGGGATGTCTCCTTCCAGTGCCTGTATGGCTACCAACCTCCCTTGTTCCCTTCTCAGGAGAAGGAGCTCTCAGTGCCTTCTGTTCAGGCCCCATATTCGTCGTTGCCACCGGACCTGGCATCGGGCCAGTAAGGCACTCCTTAGAGTTTCGGACCGGTATCAGCTCCAGGCGATCGTCGCCGGATCCCCGCTCCCACCTACACCATCGGAGATAGGGTCTGGTTGGCCACACGGGATCTTCCTTTACGGACTGAGTCTAGGAAGTTGTTACCGAAGTTCATTGGTCCGTTTGTGGTGGAGAAGGTGATCAACCCGGTGGCAGTTCGACTCAAACTCCCGAGGACGCTCAGAGTCCATCCCACCTTTCGTGTCTCCTGCCTCAAGCCTGTTTTTCCTCAGTCCTCTGTTGCCTCCTCCGCCTCCTCCTCCTCCTCCTCGGATGATCGGAGGTGGTCCTGCCTACACGGTGCGACGCATCATGGATTCCAGACGGCGGGGCCGGGGTTTCCAGTATCTCGTGGACTGGGAGGGGTATGGTCCTGAAGAGAGGAGTTGGATTCGCGGCGACAGATCCTAGATGCTGACCTCATCCGTGACTTCTACCGCCTCCATCCTGGCGCTCCGGGAGTCCGCCCGGTGGCGTTCGTCGGAGGGGGGGTACTGTAACGATCCCGGCAGTCTGAGTTGGGTCCTGTCTGTGGACTAGTTTTTTCTGCTCGGGATCTCCAGTTTCCCGAGGGTTCTGGAACGCTCCGGGGAGCTCTCTTGATTTCCGCACCTGCATCCCATCAGCAATCTGCACACCTGGTCCTGATCATCACCCTTCTTAGGCTCTGGCCTAACATCCATTCCCTGCCGGATCGTTAGCCATGAACAGTAGGTTTACCAGAGTATCAGTCTTAGAGCTTCTAGCGTTAGTTTTGTTGTTTTGCACCTTGTTGGTTTGTTGTTTACTTACCTCCGTTTTGTTCCATCTGCAGTCACTCGTCCGGAACCTTCATCCAACCTCTGCCTGGTGGTCGGCGGCTGCCGAGCCATGATTGGATCAACCACTGCACCCCCAACAACTAATCAACGCCGCCCGCTCTGTTCCCTGGATTATTCAGCATCACTCTTGAATTTGTAAATAAACACTCACCTTCGTTTCAACTTACCTTGTCCTGGTCTGCTTCTGGGTTCTGGCTTTGTAACTCGTGACAATGTCAGAATAATAGTAGAGAGAATTATTTATTTCATCACATACCCAGTGGGTCAGAAGTTTACATACACTCAATTAGTATTTGGTAGCATTGTCTTTAAATTGTTTAACTTGGGTCAAACGTTTTGGGTAGCCTTCCACAAGCTTCCCACAATAAGTTGGGTGAATTTTGGCCCATTCCTCCTGACAGAGCTGGTGTAACTGAGTCAGATTTGTAGGCCTCCTTGCTCGCACACGCTTTTCAGTTCTGCCCAAACATTTTCTATAGGATTGAGGTCAGGGCTTTGTCATGGCCACTCCAATGCCTTGACTTTGTTGTCCTTAAGCCATTTTGCCACAACTTTGGAAGTATGCTTGGGTTCATTGTCCATTTGGAAGACCCATTTGCGACCAAGCTTTAACTTCCTGACTGATGTCTTGAGATGTTGCTTCAATGTATCCACATAATTTTCTCCAAAAAGTACGATCTTTGTGCAGTTGCAAACCGTAGTCCGGCTTTTTTATGGCGGTTTTGGAGCAGTGGCTTCTTCCTTGCTGAGCGGCCTTTCAGGTTATGTCGATATAGGACTCGTTTTGCTGTGGATATAGATACTTTTGTACTTGTTTCCTCCAGCATCTTCACAAGGTCCTTTGCTGTTGTTCTGGGATTGATTTGCACTTTTCGCACCAAAGTACGTTCATCTCTAGGAGACAGAACGCGTCTCCTTCCTGAGCGGTATGATGGCTGCGTGGTCCATGGTGTTTATACTTGCATACTATTGTTTGTACAGATGAACGTGGTACCTTCAGGCATTTGGAAATCGCTCCCAAGGATGAACCAGACTTGTGGTGGTCTACCATTTTTTTCTGAGGTCTTGGCTGATTTCTTTTGATTTCCTATGATGTCAAGCAAAGAGGAACTGAGTTTGAAGGTAGGCCTTGAAATACATCCACAGGTACACCTCCAATTGACTCAAATTATGTCAATTAGCCTATCAGAAGCTTCTAAAGCCATGACATCATTTTCTGGAATTTTCCAAGCTGTTTAAAGGCACAGTCAACTTAGTGCATGTAAGCCTCTGACCCACTGGAATTGTGATACAGTGAATTATAAGTGAAATAATCTGTCTGTAAACAATTGGTGGAAAAATGACTTGTGTCATGCACAAAGTAGATGTCTTAACCGACTTGCCAAAACTATAGTTTGTTAACAAGACATTTGTGGAAACGAGTTTTAATGACTCCAACCTAAGATTATGTAAATTTCCGACTTCAACTGTAACTCTAATGAACTTATCCTCTGCAGCAGAGGTAACTCTGGGTCTTCCTTTCCTGTGGTGGTCCTCATGAGAGCCAGTTTCATCATAGCACTTGTTGTTTTTTGCGACTGCGCTTGAAGAAATTTTCAAAGTTCTTGACATTTTCCGTATTGACTGACCTTCATGTCTTAAAGCAATGATGGACTGTCGTTTCCCTTTGCTTATTTGAGCTGTTCTTGCCATAATATGGATTTGGTCTTTTACCAAATAGGGCTATCTTCTGTATACCCTCCCCTACCTTGTCACAACACAACTGATTGGCTCAAACGCATTAAGAAGGAAATAATTATAATTATCTGCCTATTTATTTCCCCCCGTCAGTCGTACATTCTACTATTTGCATATTGTCACAACACCGTACATTGCTTAGGTAACATTTTAAATGTTATACCACATTTTTTGGACGGCTAATAATATAATATTTAAACGCTGTTATTCTCTTGACATGTTTTGTGTGTGTTAACGTTGTCTTGATCATTCATATTATAGTTTTTTGTCGTTGTTCAGTTGTTGTTGTTTTTACTTGCTTTGACAATGTAAACACGTTTCCCAATAATTCACTTTAAATTGAATCGACAGAGACAGAGAGGGGAGGGAGAGAAAGATAGAGAGGGAGAGAGATGGAGAGAGAGAGAGAGAGAGAGAGAGAGAGAGAGAGAGAGAGAGAGAGAGAGAGAGAGAGAGAGAGGAGTGAGAGAGAGAGAGAGAGAGAGAGAGAGAGAGAGAGAGAGAGAGAGAGAGAGAGAGGAGAGAGAGAGAGAGAGAGAGAGAGAGAGAGAGAGAGAGAGAGAGAGAGAGAGAGAGAGAGAGAGAGAGAGAGAGAGAGAGAGAGAGAGAGAGAGAGAGAGAGAGAGAGAGAGAGAGAGAGAGAAAGATAGAGAGGGAGAGAGATGGAGAGAGAGAAACCAGCACATGGTGGGAGAGTGGGAGTGTGAATGAAGTCTCTATGGAGACATGCAGTATGTTACTTGGAGTTTAGACTAGAAGATATCTGTCCCCTGACACAGAGGTCACGTATTTATTTACTCAGAGAGGTCTTAAAATTAAGGGAACAGGTAAACAACAACCCACAGTAACTAGATCACACAGGTACTGAGACACAAGGTACTCAAACCCCCTGTCCAATGGCCTGTCCTGGCGCCATCTAAACACTCAGGTCAACTGGACTGCAAGGCAGAGGTAACAAAACAGGGGCCCTATTTCCTATATGTGACCGACCGCCTTGATTCGTTCTTATGAGGCAACATTTGAAATTGTGTTTTTTTACATTGGATAAAAGCAGAGACACAGAGCTACAAAATGGTAAATCATACACTGCATTTAAGGAACAATGGGAAAATAATTCTGCTTTGAAAGTCGATAAACTTGTAACCTCACGTTTGAGAAAATGACCTTTGAATGTTTTGGTACCTACTGGAGAGCTCTTCTTTGTCAACACCCATTCAGCATCGTTCACACCCTCTTAAGCTTTAGCTCCACCCGTCTCTTTAAGGGTTGATCCGAGCGTTCTGTCCTAACAACAACAGTCAAGCACCCAAGCTAACTGGCTAACGTTGGCTAGCTTACTAGCTAGTTCCAGACACAAATGAGAGAACAGCTCACTGTCTATTTAGAGCTGGTTAGGCTGTTTTTATATTATTCAGAGCCGTTGGTGACTGCAACTGTGCTGCTGGCAACAATTTACGCTTTTTTTCCAACGTTTACTGACACCGGCCATATTCAACGGGTGTTGTGCGTTCGTAAATTCGTCAGTTATTCTGCGCTCTGGCACACAATGCTCTGAAATCGGAGTAGATACCCAGGACGAATTTACCAGCTTCGTCTATCGACAGTTGTCGCAGTTACATTCAATTGAAATGGTTACTTGCATAGTGAAGTCTTTTGTTAAGACATGTAGCTAGCTATCTAAGTAAACAATGAACCATAATCCCAACTCATGACGTTACTACCCTGCATGAATCTGCAGGTAGCTAACCAACCAGGTTCAATGTTAGCTGGCTAACATTAGGCTATAACTAGATACGAATAATAAGATCATACACGTAACGTTAGCTAGCGAGCCAGCCAGCTAACGTTAGCTAGCTAGCTAACAGTACACTTTAACTTGAAATGAAAATGACTTTCTGTCAAAATTAGAAACGTGTAATATCTGAAAATGTAGCTAGCTAGACTATCTTACCCGTATACACCATGGATGGACGCCTCTACCTGTCATGGATGCCATGGTTTCCCTTAGTTTGAAGATGTAATCCGGAGAAATATGTTTTCTCCATCTCCTTAGATATTGTCATGACTCTCATGTGATGGCCCCACGTGAGAAGCCCAAGATCAGAATACAGAGAAGCAACAGTCTACAGGTCTCTCTCTCTCTCTCCCATGGTCATTTTTATGAACACAGGATTGATTGATGTGGGGAGTTTTATGACCCCTTGCGCCTTTCCTAAATGGTTTGCAACAAAATAATCCTTGTTGGTCACTGGTATTGGCGATCTGAATGTCTCTGTGTTACAGGGACAGATTGCCACCAAAACCTTTTTCTCCAAAAGATTGGACATTGGAATGTTATTTCTGATATCTAAGTGGTTGGAATGGTTGGTGGGGATCTAAAGAATAATCATGTCATATTGTTTATTGTTTTGTGATGTCCTTAAGGATGGTATTACTAAATAATTGTATCTCTGGAAGTGTACACATTTCAGTTATCAGGTTTGCATCTAAATGTTGTATAAAATTATATGATTAAGTATGAGAATACACTTGTGAAGATAGCAATGTGATTTTAGCCTTTTTAAATGAGATAATAGTTTTTCATATAAACTTTTGCCAGTCAGTAACCATGCCCAAGTAACCGCAGACATTGGATCAGCGTGATGGAACGCCCCTTTTTACCCGAGCATAAAAAGCCTTGAAAAACAAATCAACCTTTAGACCAGGAAGCCCCACGGCTTAAAATGGCTGACACTCTACAGACCAGAAAGCTTATTATGGTTGGACCAGAAAGACCAGAAAACGTGAGACCTTATTTCACACGTTTGAAAATGATTAACTCTACGAACTACTAGAGGGTACGCTGAAGTATCCATTCTAACCACCACTACGACCAGAAACTCTACCAAGGACATTGGGATCTCTGGTGGGCAAACCAGAGTCCTACATCGTCAACTCAACTATTGAGGACAGCTACACGTAAATACATGTTGCATTTCTAATCCAAATGAGCGGCGATTAGGGTTCTAAGCATTTCTAAGCATTAGTTTCCAAAGTAACAACGATAGTTTGAATATCTGTCTCTCTCTTCCAAGCATTCATGCTATTGTTAGTCCAGTCCACTAGGGACCTGTTTTCATAAACTATGTTTTTATTTATTTTATTTTATTTAACCTTTATTTAACCAGGTAAGCCAGTTGAGAACAAGTTCTCATTTACAACTGCGACCTGGCCAAGATAAAGCAAAGCAGTGCGATAAAAACAACAACACAGAGTTACATATGGGGTAAAACAAAACATAAAGTCAAAAATACAACAGAAAATATATATACAGTGTGTGCAAATGTAGCAAGTTATGGAGGTAAGGCAATAAATAGGCTATAGTGCAAAATAATTACAATTAGTATTAACACTGGAATGATAGATGTGCAAGAGATGATGTGCAAATAAAGATACTGGGGTGCAAATGAGCAACTACAAATACCTAGGTGTCTGGTTAGACCGCAAACTCTCCTTCCAGACTCACATTAAGCATCTCCAATCCAAAGTTAAATCTAGAATCTGCATCCTATTTTGCAACAAAGCCTCCTTCACTCATGCTGCCAAACATGCCCTCGTAAAACTGACTATCCTACCGATCCTTGACATCCTTGGCAAATTGGATGTAGTCTATTACAGTGCCATCCGTTTTGTCACCAAAGCCCCATATACTACCCACCGTTGTGACCTTTACGCTCTCGTTGGCTGGCCCTCACTACATATTCGTCGCCAAACACACTGGCTCCAGGTCATCTATAAATCACTGCTAGGCAAATCCCCGCCATATCTTAGCTCATTGGTCACCATAAAAACACCCACCCGTAGTATGCGCTCCAGCAGCAACATCTCACTGGTCATCCCCAAAGCCAACACCTCCTTTGGCCGCCATTCCTTCCAGTTCTCTGCTGCCAATGACTGAAACGAACTGCAAAAATCTCTTAAGCTGGAGACTCATATCTCCCTCACTAACTTTAAGTATCAGTTGTCAGAGCAGCTTATCAATCACTGTACCTGTACACAGCCCACCTGTAATTAGCCCACCCAACTACCTCATCCCGATATTGTTATTTATTTTGCTCATTTGCACCCCAGTATCTCTATTTGCACATCATCTTCTGCACATCTATCACACCAGTGTTACAAGGCAGCGGTAACTAGGGTTATGCAATATATTAGTAACTTTCTCATGCCCAGTTGTTCCAGAAATCCTCCAGCGCTCTGGACTTCCTGCTTGTTCCCTGCTGATTCTGGAAAAATGTTGATTGCGATTTCTGGGAAACCTGGGAACTTTGGGAAAGTTACTGGAATTTTAGACAGGAAATACATTCTGTCCGACTAACTGCAGCAAATTAGCAGCAGGTGCGGAATTAATGCATGAATTCTTAAATCAGCTTAATTAAATAGTTCAGGCATAATGCAAAATAAATTAGGAATTAATTCAGCCAGAAAAAAATGACAAGAAGAAATCCCAGGGAGATTACAGCCAATCAATTTAATGTCAGGACTTTAGCTGTGGTACAACATAGAGATAGAGAGAGGGAGGGAGAGGAAGAGAGAAAGAGAGAGACTACAGAGAGATACATTTGTCACGGTTCCCTAAGACAGAACCCAGAAGCAGACCAGGACAAGGAGAGTTGAACGAAGGTGAGTGTTTATTACAGATTCAAAAGGTGCAGAATAATCCAGGAGACGGAGCGGGTGGCGGAGATGAGTAGGTGGAGGTGAAGTGGCAGATTAAACGATGGCACGGCAGGGGTTGGGTGAAGGTTCCGGGAGAATGACTGTAGACAGAAAAAAACTGAGGTAAGTACAAGGCAGGTCAACAAGGTGCAAAACAACAAAACTAACGCTAGTACTAAGAGGCTGATACGCTGACAAAACATACTGTTAATGGCTAACGATCCGGCAGGGAATGGATGTTAGACCAGAGCCTAAGAAGGGGTGATGATCAGGACCAGGTGTGCAGATTGCTGATGGGATGCAGGTGCGGAAATCAAGAGAGCTCCCCGGAGCGTTCCAGCACCCTCGGGAAACTGGAGATCACGAGCAGAACAACTAGACCACCGACAGGACCCGACTCAGACTGCCGGGATCGTTACAGTACCCCCCCTCCGACGAACGCCACCGGGCGGACTCCCGGAGCGCCAGGATGGAGGCGGTAGAAGTCACTGATGAGGTCAGCATCTAGGATCTGTCGCCGCGGAATCCAACTCCTCTCTTCAGGACCATACCCCTCCCAGTCCACGAGATACTGGAAACCCCGGCCCCGCCGTCTGGAATCCATGATGCGTCGCACCGTGTAGGCAGGACCACCTCCGATCATCCGAGGAGGAGGAGGAGGAGGCGGAGGAGGCAACAGAGGACTGAGGAAAACAGGCTTGAGGCAGGAGACATGAAAGGTGGGATGGACTCTGAGCGTCCTCGGGAGTTTGAGTCGAACTGCCACCGGATTGATCACCTTCTCCACCACAAACGGACCAATGAACTTCGGTAACAACTTCCTAGACTCAGTCCGTAAAGGAAGATCCCGTGTGGCCAACCAGACCCTATCTCCGATGGTGTAGGTGGGAGCGGGGATCCGGCGACGATTCGCCTGGAGCTGATACCGGTCCGAAACTCTAAGGAGTGCCTTTCTGGCCCGATGCCAGGTCCGGTGGCAACGACGAATATGGGCCTGAACAGAAGGCACTGAGAGCTCCTTTCCTGAGAAGGGAACAAGGGAGGTTGGTAGCCATACAGGCACTGGAAGGGAGACATCCCAGTGGCAGATGTAGGGAGAGTATTGTGGGCATACTCAACCCAAGGCAACTGAGAGACCCAGGAGGTGGGGTTGGAAGAGGCCAGGCAGCGTAGCGTGGATTCCATCTTCTGGTTGGCTCTCTCCGCCTGACCATTAGATTGGGGGTGAAACCCAGATGTGAGACTGACTGTAGCTCCAATGGCCAAACAGAAGGACTTCCAGACAGCAGAGGTAAACTGAGGGCCACGGTCGGAAACGATATCACTGGGCAAACCGTGGACCCTGAAAACCTCCCTAACCAGGATCTCGGACGTCTCGAGGCAGAGGGAAGCTTGGCAATTGGCACAAAGTGGGCGAACTTGCTGAATCTGTCCACGATAGTCAGAACGACCGTGTTCCCCTCAGAAGCGGGCAACCCAGTGACAAAGTCCAGGGCCAGATGCGACCATGGTCGCCGGGGAATAGGAAGGGGGTGAAGTAGTCCAGAGCTGGGCCGATTGGTACTCTTATTCTGCGCACACACTGGACAGGCAGCAACATAACCCCGAGTATCTCGGCCATGGCAGGCCACCAAAAACGTCTGCGAAGAAACGCCATCGTCCGAGCCACGCCAGGGTGACAAGCCATCTTGCTGGCGTGGGACCATTTGAGGACCGCAGGACGAACCGACTCAGGCACAAACAACCGACCGGGTGGACCGTTACCAGGACCGGGCTGCGTCCGAAGGGCCGCCATCACCTCCTCCTCAATCTTCCACCTAACAGCTCCCACGACGCAGTTCCGGGGAGAATTGTCTCGGTCTTGGACCCACTCTCCTCCGTCTTGGAGAACATCCGAGACAAGGCGTCCGCCTTGCCGTTCTTAGATCCAGGTCGGAACGTCATGGAAAAAATTGAATCGTCCGAAAAACAACGACCACCTGGCCTGACGGGAGTTGAGACGTCTAGCCGATTGCACGTAAGCAAGATTCTTGTGGTCAGTCCAGACAATAAACGGTTGCTCCGCCCCTCCAACCAGTGGCGCCACTCCTCCAAGGCAAGTTTCACCGCGAGAAGCTCCCGGTTACCCACATCGTAATTCCTCTCCGCAGGCGAAGGCGACGAGAGTAGTAGGCGCAGGGATGGAGTTTACTGTCCGTGGAGCATCGCTGCGACAGGATGACGCCAACTCCCACATCAGACGCGTCCACTTCAACGACGAACTGACGGGCCGTGTCCGGTTGAGAGAGAATCGGTGCGTTGGTGAATCGCCTCTTCAAATCCAGAAACGCTCGATCCGCCTCCGGATTCCACTTGAAGCTCCTGATACTGGAAGTCAAGGCAGTTAACGGAGCGGCCACACGGCTGTAATCCCGGATGAATCTGCAGTAGAAATTCGCAAACCCCAAAAATCTCTGGAGCTGCAATCTCGTACCGGGCTGGGCCCATTCCAGAACCGCTCTAACCTTCTCCTGGTCCATCCTAATCTCTCCCCTGGAGATGATGTACCCGAGAAAGGATGTTGTGTGGGCGTGAAACTCGCACTTCTCGGCCTTCACGAACAGGCGATTCTCCAACAATCGCTGCAGAACCTGCCGGACATGCTGGACGTGGTCGGAAGGTTCCTTCGAGAAGATCAGAATGTCATCCAGGTAAACAAACACAAAGAGACCGATCATATCTCTCAGGACGTCGTTCACCATACTCTGGAATACCGCTGGAGCATTGGTCAGTCCAAACGGCATCACCTGATACTCAAGTGACCCATCGGTGTATTGAAACCCGTCAACCACTCGTCTCCCTCTCTGATCCGGACCATGTGATACGCATTGCGTAGGTCTAGCTTGGTGAACACCGTAGCACCCTGTAAGGAGTCGAAGGCAGAACTCATCAAGGGGCAGGGGATACTTGTTCTTGACCGTGATGTCATTCAACCCCCGATAATCAATACACGGTCGAAGAGAGCCATCCTTCTTACCCACAAAGAAGAATCCTGCCCCCAGGGGTGATGACGAGGGACCCAAGCGAGACCAGCCGCTAGGGACTCCTTGATGTAGGTCTCCAAAGCCTCACGTTCAGGTCGGGAGATACTGTATAACCTTCCCTTGGGGTAGACAGCTCCAGGGAACAGGTTGATGGCACAATCATATGGTCGGTGGGGAGGGAGTGACAGAGCCTTCTGCTTACTGAACACTTCCCCCAAATCGTGATATGTCTCGGGAACCAGGGACAAATCTGGGGGTTTAGCCTCAATCACCTGACTGGGAACCGAATGGGGACAGGCAGTCTTGAGACAGTTAGCATGACAATCAAGGCTCCAACTCGTTACCTTGCCCGTCACCCAATCGAACGTGGGATTGTGTTCCTTCAGCCAGGGGTATCCAAGGACCAGAGGAACATGGGAAGACGGCAGAATGAAGAATGAAATCATCTCCGAATGATTCCCCGACAACAGCATCTTAACCGGTTCAGTCCTCATCGTGATACGTGCCAGACTACTGCCGTTCAGAGTGGTCGCTTCAATGGCTTCCGGCAATTGCTCCTTGGAAAGCCCCAGCTGTTCCACCAACTCGGCATCAAGAAAGCTTCCATCGGCCCCTGAATCGACAAAAGCGTTAATCGCTAAGCTCTGATTCCTGTTCACAAGGGTAGCCGGGAAAGCGGGGTCTGACAGAGGTACTGAGAGGTTGAAACTGGCTCGCTAAAAAGTCCTCCCAACTTTAGCGAGCCGGGCAGTTTGACGACCGCCGGGAACAAGTGGAGATGTAATGTCCCGAGCTACCACAGTAGAGGCAACAGTTGGTCTTACGTCTATGTTGACGCTCCTCCTTGGTTAACCCGTGCCGCCCCACTTGCATGGGTTCAGAATCGGGAGAGAGAACCTCTCCACTAATCCTTTGTGGTGGAGAATGATCGACGTGTTCTGGTCCACCACCCGACCCGACTGGGAACTGAGAAGCTGATCGATTGGACGGACCCCATTGCTTCTCCCTCCTTCGCTCTCGGACTCGATTATCCACCCGAATAGACAAGGCCACCAAGCTGTCCAGGTCACTAGGCTCCGGATAGGAGATCAACTCATCCTTGAGCTGCTCCGACAGACCCTGGTAAAAGGCCGCTTGCAGAGACTCCTCATTCCACCCACTCTCCACAGCCAACGTCTTGAACTCGATCACGAAGTCGGCCACGCTGCGAGTTCCTTGGCGAAGCGAAAACAGGCGCCTAGCTGCGTCCCTCCCTCGGACGGAATGGTCGAAGAGCTTCCTCATCTCGGCCGTGAACCCCTGGTATGAAGCCATGCAGGGATCCTGTCGTTCCCAAACGGCTGAAGCCCACTCCAGCGCTCGACCACGCAGCAACTCAATCACAAAGGCTATCCTAGCCTTGTCTGTGGCATAAGAGTAGGGCTGTAGATCGAACACTAATCCACACTGCATAAGGAAGGAACGGCATCTTCCCAGCTCCCCCTCATATTTATCCGGCGTCGGAACCTTGGGCTCACGGAAGGACACAGCTCCAGAAGCGGCAGGCGAGATGGGTGAAACCGGTAGTGGATCCTCCACCGGAAACTTCGCGTTGGTTCTGGACCTCCGTCAGACCGGTAGAAAGGTTCCGAACTGACAACGCGATCTCCTGTAGTGCCGTGCTATGTTGTCCCAACATCTTCTCCTGATGGGAAATGGCATGGCGAACAGAGTCCAGATCCGCTGGGTTCATTAGTGGCCGGATCGTTCTGTCACGGTTCCCTAAGACAGAACCCAGAAGCAGACCAGGACAAGGAGAGTTGAACGAAGGTGAGTGTTTATTACAGATTCAAAAGGTGCAGAATAATCCAGGAGACGGAGCGGGTGGCGGAGATGAGTAGGTGGAGGTGAAGTGGCAGATTAAACGATGGCACGGCAGGGGTTGGGTGAAGGTTCCGGGAGAATGACTGTAGACAGAAAAAAACTGAGGTAAGTACAAGGCAGGTCAACAAGGTGCAAAACAACAAAACTAACGCTAGTACTAAGAGGCTGATACGCTGACAAAACATACTGTTAATGGCTAACGATCCGGCAGGGAATGGATGTTAGACCAGAGCCTAAGAAGGGTGATGATCAGGACCAGGTGTGCAGATTGCTGATGGGATGCAGGTGCGGAAATCAAGAGAGCTCCCCGGAGCGTTCCAGCACCCTCGGGAAACTGGAGATCACGAGCAGAACAACTAGACCACCGACAGGACCCGACTCAGACTGCCGGGATCGTTACAACATTACTTTTCACCACAGACAGACTATAGAGATATAGCCATCACTTTTCACCACAGACAGACTACAGAGATATAGCCATCACTTTTCACCACAGACAGACTACAGAGATATAGCCATCACTTTTCACCACAGACAGACTACAGAGATATAGCCATCACTTTTCACCACAGACAGACTACAGAGATATAGCCATCACTTTTCACCACAGACAGACTACAGAGATATAGCCATCACTTTTCACCACAGACAGACTACAGACTACAGAGATATAGCCATCACTTTTCACCACAGACAGACTACATAGATATAGCCATCACTTTTCACCACAGACAGACTACAGAGATATAGCCATCACTTTTCACCACAGACAGACTACAGAGATATAGCCATCACTTTTCACCACAGACAGACTACAGAGATATAGCCATCACTTTTCACCACAGACTACAGAGATATAGCCATCACTTTTCACCACAGACTACAGAGATATAGCCATCACTTTTCACCACAGACAGACTACAGAGATATAGCCATCACTTTTCACCACAGACAGACTACAGAGATATAGCCATCACTTTTCAACGCAGACAGACTACAGAGATATAGCCATCACTTTTCACCACAGACAGACTACAGAGATACAGCCATCTCATGGTAGTCTCACAACACCCCACAAGTGTGACCATCAATATTCATCACGTTAGACTCTCACAGGGGATGCTTCCTAAATGGCATCCTACTAGTGCATAGGGGCCAGGTTCTGGTCAAATGCAATGCGCTATAGAGGGAAAAGGGTGCCATTTGGGACACAGTCTCAGTTTATCCGACAACACCCTGAGATCCCTCCAGCATGTTCGAGGTGTCACGTCGAAACCTGCACAGATTACATGAACAGTGTCTATATCCCAAATGGCACCCTATTCCCTCTATAGTCCATTACTTTTGACCAGAGCCTTCTCTATGGGCCCTCTCCGTTGGCCCTCTCTAGGGGCCCTCTCTGTGGAACTTCTCTAAGGGCCCTCTCTGTTGGCCTTCTCTAGGGGCCCTATCTATGGACCCTCTCCGTTGGCCCTCTCTAGGGGCCCTCCCTTCTCTAGGGGCCATCTCTGTGGGCCCTCTCTAGGGGCCCTCCCTTCTCTAGGGGCCCTCTCTGTGGGCCCTCTCCGTTGGCCTTCTCTAGGGGCCCTCTTTGTGGGCCCTCTCTGTGGGCCCTCTCTGTGGGCCCTCTCTGTTGGCCTTCTCTAGGGGCCCTGTCTAGGGGCCCTCTCTATGGACCCTCTCTGTGGGCCCTCTTTAGGGGCCCTCTCTATGGTCTAAAGTAGTACACTATAAGAGAACCATTTGAGATAGACGTTCTCTTTCGTGGTGTGACCGTCGGGAGTGAGGGAGGTTAAAGCGAGTCCTTTCTCATTAGATGGAAGTGCATTATTTTCATATTACCTGCTGAGAGCCCTGGAGGCAGGGGAGAGAGAGGCTGCTGTGAGCCCTGGAGGCAGGGGAGACAGAGCCTGCTGAGAGCCCTGGAGGCAGGGGAGACAGAGGCTGCTGAGAGCCATGGAGGCAGGGGAGACAGAGCCTGCTGAGAGCCCTGGAGGCAGGGGAATAGACAGAGCTATACGGCGCAGTAAGTGCACACATAAGGCCCTTCCCAAATGGCACCCTTTTCCCTTTTAAGTGCACTACTTTTGACCTGAGTCTATAGGCTCTATTCATTGAGTTTGGGACATACACACTATCCAGTGCTGTGGGGTATTACTACTCATATCATATGCTGTTGTACATGATTATGAATAGACAGACACATCAACTAAATAGGAGGTCATCGTCTAACACAAACTCACTGCAGGGAACATGTTGCAATAATGGTTAACTATATGATGTGTCCCAAATGACACCATATTCCCTACATAGTGCACATAGTACCCTATGGGCCCTGGTCTATTCCCTATGTAAAGTAGTGCACTACCTTTTGGAATAGGGTTCCATTTGGTACACATGAGATGTCTCAATTCTGGATCCAAACAGTCTGCCAAACAAACCACATTATTATAATGATGGATCCAAACAGTCTGCCAAACAAACCACATGATTATAATTCTGGATCCAAACAGTCTGCCAAACAAACCACATGATTATAATTCTGGATCCAAACAGTCTGCCATACAAACCACATTATTATCATTCTGGATCCAAACAGTCTGTCAAACAAACCACATTATTATAATTATGGATCCAAACAGTCTGTCAAACAAACCACATGATTATCATTCTGGATCCAAACCGTCTGCCAAACAAACCACATGATTATAATTCTGGATCCAAACAGTCTGTCAAACAAACCACATGATTAGCTGAAATGTCTTGAGTCAATAAGTATTCAACCCCTTTTTTATGGCAAGCCTAAATAAGTTCAGGAGTAGAAATGTGCTTAACAAGTCACATAATAAGTTGCATGGACTTACTTTGTGTGCAATAATAGTGTTTAACATGATTTTTGAATGACTACCTCATCTCTGTACCCCACACATACAATTATCTGTAAGGTCCCTCAGTCGAGCAGTGAATTTGAAACACAGATTCAACCACAAAGACCAGGGAGGTTTTCCAATGCCTCGCAAAGAAGGGCACCTATTGGTAGATGGGTAAAACATTTAAAAAGTAGTCATTGAACATCTCTTTGAGCACGGTGAAGTTATTAATTACACTTTGGATCAGTACACCCAGTAACTACAAAGATACAGGCGTCATTCCTAACTCAGTTGCCAGAGAGGAAGGAAACTGCTCAGGGATTTCACAACGAGGCCAATGGTGACTTTAAAACACTTAAAGAGTTAAATGGCTGTGATAGGAGAAAACTGAGGATGGATCAACAACATTGTATCTACTCAACAATACTATCCTAAATGACAGAGTGAAAAGAAGGAAGACTGTACAGAATAAAACATATTCCAAAACATGCATCTTGTTTGCAACAAGGCACTAAAGTAAAACTGCAAAAAAATGTGGCAAAGAAATGTACTTTATGTCCTAAATACAAATCGCTGTGTACCACTCTTCATATTTTCAAGCATGGTGGTGGCTGTATCATGTTATGAGTATGCTTGTCATCTGGGGAGTTTTTTAAGATGGAAAAAAAACTAAATAGAGTGAAGAACAGTAAAAATCCAAGAGGAAAACCTGATTCAGTTTGCTTTCCAACACACTGGGATACACATTCACATTTCAGCAGGACAATAACCTAAAACACAAAGCCAAAATATAGACTGGAGTTGCTTACCAAGACGACATTGAATGTTCCTGAGTGGCCTAGCTACAGTTTTGACATAAATCAGCTTGAAAATCTATGGCAAGGCTTGAAAATGGCTGTCTAGCAATGATCAACAACCAACTTGATAGAGCTTAAAGGATTTTACAAACAATAATGAGCTAATATTGTACAATCCAGGTGTGCAAAGCTCTTAGAGACTTACCCAGAAAGACTCACAGCTGTTATCACTGCCAAAGGTGATTTTAACATCTATTGACAGAGGGTGTTTCATATATATATATATTTTTACAAATGTTATAATTTTTCTTCCACTTTGACATTACAGAGTATTTTGTGTAGATTGTTGACAAAAATGACAATTAAATCCATTTTAATCTCATCTTTATAACACAACAAAATGTGGAAAAAGTCAAGGAGTGTGAATACTTTCTGAAGGCAGTGTGTATCTGTCTGTCTGTGTGTGTGCGTGCGTGTGTGTGTGTGTGTGCGTGTGTGTGTGTGTATGTGCGTGTGTGTGTGTGTGTGTGTGTGTGTGTGTGTGTGTGTGTGTGTGTGTGTGTGTGTGCGTGCCTGCATGCGTGTGTGTGTGTGTGTGTGTGTTGTACACAGTCTATCTCTCCAAAGCAGGATAACTATGCTTCACATTAGTGTTCCATGTCTGTGAATATGTTAGCTGAATGCAGCAAGCTGGTTCAGGTCTGAGATCAATCACGTTTATGTGTCCCTAGCTCATACCTAACTTAAACAAACCCCATGGATACAACAGTCACTGGCCAGCCCAAAACATACTGCCAGCTAATACCTGACCTAAACAAACCCCCAGAGAGAGAGAAAGAAAGAAAGAAAGAAAGAACGAAAGAAAGAAAGAAAGAAAGAAAGAAAGAAAGAAAGAGAGAGAGAGAGAGAGAGAGAGAGAGAGAGAGAGAGAGAGAGAGAGAGAGAGACAAGAGAGAGAGAGAGAGAGAGAGAGAGAGAGAGAGAGAGAGAGAGAGAGAGAGAGAGAGAGAGAGAGAGAGAGAGAGAGAGAGAGAGAGAGAGTAAAATGGTAGGGCCTATTTTAGACTGCTCTCCCTATGTTACCAACCATTACCACTGTCCTCCATTTCCAGAGGCATGGGCTATACACACACACAGCGCCCACTGTTGTGGGCTTTTTTTTCTACAAGGGTTCCAATCTAGCGGGGCTTCTATTTTCGGCATCGATTGAGCGTTTATTATTCGAATTCAACTGAAGGGTTCCTAATGTCTCCCACAGACCCTGGCAGTAAATCACTGTCCCTCCTCTTCTCTCTCTCTCTCCCCTTCTCTTGATCGTTCTAGCTCACTCTTTTGCTCTCTCTCTCCTTCTCTCCATCTCTCCATCTCTCCATCTCTCTCTCTCTCTCTCTCTCTCTCTCTGTTTTCCTCTCTCCATCTCTCTCCTCCTCTCATCAATCAATCAATCAATCAAATGTATTTATAAAGCCCTTTTTACATCAGCAGATGTCACAAAGTGCTATACAGAAACTAAAACCCCAAACAGCAAGCAATGCAGATGTAGACGCACGGTGGCTAGGAAAAACTCCCTAGAAAGGCAGAAACCTAGGAAGAAACCGAGTGCATGGCCATTTAAGGCCAGATTGTTCTTCAAGTTGTTCAAACGTTCATAGATGACTGTTATCAAGATGTGTTTGTCCCACTGGCTATCCTAAGTTGAATGCACCAATTTGTAAGTCGCTCTGGATAAGAGCGTCTGCTAAATGACTTAAATGTAAATGTAAATGACCAGCAGGGTCAAATAATAATCACAGTGGTTGTAGAGGTTTCAACAGGTCACTACCTCAGGAGTAAATAAATGTCAGTTGGCTTTTCATAGGGCATTCAGAGGTCGAGACAGCAGGCGCGGTAGAGAGAGAGAGAGAGTCAAAAACAGCAGGTCAGGGACAAGGTATCGCGTCCGGTGAACAGGTCAGGGTTCCATAGCCGCAGGCAGAACAGTGTAAACTGGAGCAGCAGCACGACCAGGTGGACTGGGGACAACCAGGAGTCATCAGGACAGGTAGTCCTGAGGCATGGTCCTAGGGCTCAGGTCCTCCGGGAGGGGAGGGAGAGAGGGAGAGAGAGAGAATTAGAGGGAGCATACTTAAATCCACACAGGACACCAGATAAGACAGGAGAATAACACCAGATATAACAGACTGAGCCTAGCTCCTCTCTCTCTCCTTCTCCCTCTCTCCACTGCCCTGCTACCCTACAATACATACTGTAACTTGCACTCTGGCAAGTCAACATGGTTGTTAGTTCAGATTCCCCTCAGAAACTAAAAACATGAGGACACAGATGTCTTGTTTTGTAGCATTGTGTCTGTGTCCCAAAGGGCTCCTTTTTCCCTAGATAGTGCACTATTTTTGACCAGGGCCCATAGTGGGAATAGGGTGCTATCTGTAACTGGACTACTAAGGGCCCTACACAAAATTACTCAATCAGGATCAGGAGTCAGGACATTTTACATTTTACATTACATTTGTATACGTTTTATTTGAGCATTCCTAGCAACCACAACCACACATTCATAACTGCTTATAGCCACAACCACACGTTCATAACTGCTTATAGCCACAACCACACATTCATAACTGCTTATAGCCACAACCACACATTCATAACTGCTTATAGCCACAACCACACATTCATAACTGCTTATAGCCACAACCACACATTCATAACTGCTTATAGCCACAACCACACATTCATAACTGCTTATAGCCACAACCACACATTCATAACTGCTTATAGCCACAACCACACGTTCATAACTGCTTATAGCCACAACCACACATTCATAACTGCTTATAGCCATAACCACACATTCATAACTGCTTATAGCCACAACCACACATTCATAACTGCTTATAGCCACAACCACACATTCATAACTGCTTATAGCCACAACCACACATTCATAACTGCTTATAGCCACAACCACACATTCATAACTGCTTATAGCCACAACCACACATTCATAACTGCTTATAGCCACAACCACACATTCATAACTGCTTATAGCCACAACCACACATTCATAACTGCTTATAGCCACAACCACACATTCATAACTGCTTATAGCCACAACCACACATTCATAACTGCTTATAGCCACAACCACACATTCATAACTGCTTATAGCCACAACCACACGTTCATAACTGCTTATAGCCACAACCACACATTCATAACTGCTTATAGCCACAACCACACATTCATAACTGCTTATAGCCACAACCACACATTCATAACTGCTTATAGCCACAACCACACGTTCATAACTGCTTATAGCCACAACCACACATTCATAACTGCTTATAGACACAACCACACATTCATAACTGCGTATAGCCACAACCACACATTCATAACTGCTTATAGCCACAACCACACATTCATAACTGCTTATAGCCACAACCACACATTCATAACTGCTTATAGCCACAACCACACATTCATAACTGCTTATAGCCACAACCACACATTCATAACTGCTTATAGCCACAACCACACATTCATAATTGCTTATAGCCACAACCACACATTCAAAACTGCTTATAGCCACAACCACACATTCAAAACTGCTTATAGCCACAACCACACATTCATAACTGCTTATAGCCACAACCACACATTCATAACTGCTTATAGCCACAACCACACATTCATAACTGCTTATAGCCACAACCACACATTCAAAACTGCTTATAGCCACAACCACACGTTCATAACTGCTTATAGCCACAACCACACATTCATAACTGCTTATAGCCACAACCACACATTCATAACTGCTTACAGCCACAACCTCACATTCATAACTGCTTACAGCCACAACCACATCCTACATTAGTGAGCTGCTCTGTGTTCTCTTCAGTATCTCCGTCAGTTGTGTGTGTGTGTGTGTGTGTGTGTGTGTGTGTGTGTGTGTGTGTGTGTGTGTGTGTGTGTGTTAGATGCTTGCTCTATGCTGTACAGTAAGTCAGTGTGTATCATGTGTTGTGTTCCCCTTGGGTCTCCAGCCCCCGCTCCTCACTGTAGGAGGAATAACTCAACCTAAACCTACCAGTTCATTCTGTTCAATTAACAAACTTTTATAAACATTGTGTTATACCAACGCACGCCGGGATACCAAGACTAGAAAACTTATCTTTTCTGTTTTTGGAGTAGCCTGAGTATCCATGTGGGCATTGGTGTGTGGGCTGTTGTCTTAGCAACGACGATTGTAGCATCACACAGAAGTAACACTTCGGTGTTTAGAACCAACCGGCCGTGCCAGGCAGACTGGAGAGAGATGGTCGTCTGTTTGATACAATCGTTAGTAGAATTGATCGGTCAATTTAACCTCTGATATCTAGTGTGTGTTTAAAGTTACAAAAAAAAACTCTACTTTGTAGATGTGAGACATGTCATTT
>NC_059225.1:12846299-12876299 GCF_020615455.1 Coregonus clupeaformis | reverse complement strand
GATAGTGCACTACAAAATAGGGTGCCATTTCAGACGCACGCCTTGATCTGCAGCGCCCCTCTCCCCTGTACAGCTCCTAGTAGAGTCACACTGGACTGACTGGCTGTCTGCTGTACTGTGTTCCTACTCTGTACCGTGACAGTGGCAGTCCTGTCTGTGGGACGGCTCCATTCCCTTTGCTCCGCTCCGCTCTGCGGTTCGCCTCACTGTACGTTATCCCGTTCGCTCCCGTTGCCTTTACGCGCCGCTCGACGTCTGCAGATAGACGCACACACACACACACACACACACACACACACACACACAGTAGCATGGTGTCCCCGCACAGCCCTCAAACATCCCCCATCGATGGAGGTATATCGAATACTCACACCAGGAGTCTCTAGTACCCTCTGCAAAACTGCCTTCCTGCATTTCTGCTGAGGATTTTTCATCAAGAGGATAACCTAAATGGTTTGTTTCCTCGTTTTGAATTTATCAAAATGTTGGGCACATATCTATTGACTCAGAGCAGCGTTCAAAGCGGAGAGCTCCGAATCTTACCCGATTGACTGAAGGGGATCCCGGATCAATTATTGATCTCCTTCCTCCGTCGGAACAAGAGTTTGCATGCAAAAGGTGGTTTATTTCGCCAAGGTAAGACTCGTACATTTTCTAAATGGGGTAAAACCATAACGTTATGGCCCAGACGGTGTTGTTGCTGTGTTTTCAGGCTACTTTAAACAGTGTAACATGTTGCATGTTAGTGGTGGGTGTGAGAGGTGGAATATTTTTAGCGATATGAAAATATAAACAATTATATTAGTTCAAATTAGGCTCAATTGGAATGGACTTTATTCTGGAGAATGATGCAACGAAAGAGTTGTGCAACAGTTTCTTGGGGGTTTTGACAGGCTGGCAGCTGCAAGCAATACTATCATAAACCTTTCCATTAATGAAATATGATATAATAAAAGCATTGCAGTTATACCTATTTAAATCCACAATTCACACACCTAATTAAACCAATAAAGTAAACGGAAGTCTATTTAATCAATAAAATATGCATAGCTTTACATTCAGGCCATATTTAGGTTTGTAATAAACAGTTATTAATTTCCGTTAATAATCTCAGTTATTAAATGCTAGGCCTAGGCTACAATATGTCAGGATTGCGTCACAAATAATATCCGTGATCACTCAGGCGAGTGCCAAACGCAATTAGAAACTCTTGCGTCTTCTGCAACATTTGGCAGTCTCTCCCACACCCGCCTTCTTACCATGAATACTGTATAATTTATTAAACAGAAAATAGGCACTTGGATTACACATATTTGCATAGATGTAAACGATTTGATAATGTATACTGAACGCGAGCTGGACTGCAGAGGTGTAGCCTATTTAATGTGTTATGGTCGAATACATCAAACATGTTCGTAGTCGAGTGGGTCGAGTGGGTCCGAGTGGGTCCAAGTGGGTCGAATGAACTTTTTAAGATGCATCTGTAATATGGCTTCAAATAGTCCTCTCAGGCTTGCATTATCCATAATAGCTTCCAGGGAGCGCAACCTTGAGAAGATACAAGGCGGTGATAATGATTGATATTGGTTTTTGGCAGGGGGGTAATGACTTGTGTAAATTGCAGGTAAATGCTTCTCTGGATGAAAGGATACATCTATTCTTCTATTAGCTATGTCGGGTCGACTCAGCCCCACTGATCAGGACCCGTATTCAATAAAGCGTCTCAAAGTAGGAGCACTGATCTAGGATCAGGTCCCCCCTGTCCATGTGATCTTATTCATTATGATCAAAAGTACAAAACTGATCCTAGATTAGAACTCCTAGTCTGAGACGCTTCATGAATACTGGCCCAGGTATAACTTTAGCATCATCATAATATGTTCCCGTGTAGAGGAAGTTTAAAATAGATCCTCCATCGGGATCGGGTACTGTAGCCTAGGTCCCATCACATAAGTAAATAAACATCAGCTGTAATGGGTTACTCACGGGCACAATACAGCGGTATTGATTTTGAGACTGGAGTCTTATTGAATTGATTTCAAATAAAGGTAACACTTTACTTAAAAAGCTGATAATGAAGCTGACATAAATAACTTAATAGGCTCTCATTCTGAGGTGCAATGCAAATGTTATTAAAGAAATGTGATTATTTTGATGAAATTAAATCTGATTAGGATAGCCTTATATTGATTCTCATTTGAAGACATATTGCTAAGATGTAGTGGTGCTGTAGGAGCAGGAGACTCTGGCTCTATCTGCCAACTCTCTGTTGTTACTATGAGGACTAGAACACTCTGTTGTTACTATGAGGACTAGAACACTCTGTTGTTACTATGAGGACTAGAACGCTGTGTTGTTACTATGAGGACTAGAACACTGTGTTGTTACTATGAGGAATAGAACACTGTGTTGTTACTATGAGGACTAGAACACTGTGTTGGTACTATAAGGACTAAAACACTGTGTTGTTTCTATAAGGATATAAGGACTAGAACACTGTGTTGTTACTATAAGGATTTAAGGACTAGAACACTGTGTTGTTACTATGAGGACTAGAACACTGTGTTGGTACTATAAGGACTAAAAAACTGTGTTGTTGCTATAAGGATATAAGGACTAGAACACTGTGTTGTTACTATAAGGATATAAGGACTAGAACACTGTGTTGTTACTATACGGATTTAAGGACTAGAACACTGTGTTGTTACTATAAGGACTAGAAAACTGTGTTGTTACTATAAGCACTAGAACACTGTGTTGTTGCTATGAGGACTAGAACACTCTGTTGTTACTATGAGGACTAAAACACTCTGTTGTTACTATGAGGACTAGAACACTGTGTTGTTACTATGAGGACTAGAACACTGTGTTGTTACTATGAGGACTAGAACACTGTGTTGTTACTATGAGGACTAGAACACTGTGTTGTTACTATGAGGACTAGAACACTGTGTTGGTACTATAAGGACTAAAACACTGTGTTGTTGCTATAAGGATATAAGGACTAGAACACTGTGTTGTTACTATAAGGATTTAAGGACTAGAACACTGTGTTGTTACTATGAGGACTAGAACACTGTGTTGGTACTATAAGGACTAAAACACTGTGTTGTTGCTATGAGGACTAGAACGCTGTGTTGTTACTATAAGGACTAGAACACTGTGTTGTTACTATGAGGACTAGAACACTGTGTTGTTGCTATAACGATATAAGGACTAGAACACTGTGTTGTTACTATAAGGATATAAGGACTAGAACACTGTGTTGTTACTATAAGGATATAAGGACTAGAACACTGTGTTGTTACTATAAGGATATAAGGACTACAACACTGTGTTGTTACTATAAGGATTTAAGGACTAGAACACTGTGTTGTTACTATAAGGACTAGAAAACTGTGTTGTTACTATAAGGACTAGAACACTGTGTTGTTGCTATGAGGACTAGAACGCTGTGTTGTTACTATAAGGACTAGAACACTGTGTTGTTACTATGAGGACTAGAACACTGTGTTGTTGCTATAACGATATAAGGACTAGAACACTGTGTTGTTACTATAAGGATATAAGGACTAGAACACTGTGTTGTTACTATAAGGACTAGTAAACTGTGTTGTTACTATAAGGACTAGAACACGGTGTTGTTACTATGAGGACTAGAACACTGTGTTGTTGCTATAAGGATATAAGGACTAAAACACTGTGTTGTTACTATAAGGATATAAGGACTAGAAAACTGTGTTGTTACTATTAGGACTAGAGCAGGAGACTCTGGCTCTATCTGCCAACTCTCTGTTGTTACTATGAGGACTAGAACACTCTGTTGTTACTATGAGGACTAGAACACTCTGTTGTTGCTATAAGGATATAAGGACTAGAACACTGTGTTGTAACTATAAGGACTAGAAAACGGTGTTGTTACTATAATTACAAGAACACTGCGTTGTTACTATAAGGACTATAACACTGTGTTGTTACTATGAGTATTAGAACACTGTGTTTTTACTATAAGGACTATAACACTGTGTTGTTATTATAAGGATATAAGGACTAAAACACTGTGTTGTTACTATAAGGACTAGAACATTGTGTTGTTACTATAAGGACTATAACACTGTGTTGTTGCTATAAGGATATAAGGGCTAGAACGCTGTGTTGTTACTATAAGGACTAGAACACTGTGTTGTTACTATGAGGACTAGAACACTGTGTTGTTACTATGAGGACTAGAACACTGTGTTGTTACAATGAGGACTAGAACACTGTGTTCTTACTATGAGGACTAGAACACTGTGTTGTTACTATAAGGACTATAACACTGTGTTGTTGCTATAAGGACATAAGGACTAGAACACTGTGTTGTTACTATAAGGACTAGAACACTGTGTTGTTACTATGAGGACTAGAACACTGTGTTGTTACTATGAGGACTAGAACACTGTGTTGTTACTATGAGGACTAGAACACTGTGTTGTTACTATGATTACTAGAACACTGTGTTTTTACTATGAGGACTAGAACACTGTGTTGGTACTATGAGGACTAAAAAACGGTGTTGTTGCTATTAGGATATAAGGACTAGAACACTATGTTGTTACTATGAGGACTAGAAATCTGTGTTGTTACTATAAGGACTAGAACACTGTGTTGTTACTATGAGGACTAGAACACTGTGTTGTTGATATAAGGATATAAGGAATAGAACACTGTGTTGTTACTATAAGGATATAAGGACTAGAACACTGTGTTGTTACTATAAGGACTAGAAAACGGTTTTGTTACTATAAGGACTAGAACACTGTGTTGTTACTATGAGGACTAGAACACTGTGTTGTTGCTATAAAGACTGGAAAACTGTGGTGTTACTATGAGGACTAGAACACTGTATTGTTACTATGAGGACTAGAACACTGTGTTGTTGCTATATGGATATAAGGACTAGAACACTGTGTTGTTACTATAAGGACTAGAACACTGTGTTGATGCTATAAGGATATAATGACTAGAACACTGTGTTGTTACTATAAGGACTAGGAAACAGTGTTGTTACTATAAGGACTGGAACACTGTGTTGTTACTATAAGGACTGGAACACTTTGGCGTTACTATGAGGACTAGAACACTGTGTTGTTACTATGAGGACTAGAACACGGTGTTGTTACTATGAGGACTAGAACACTGTGTTGTTGCTATAAGGATATAAGGACTTGAACACTGTGTTGTTTTCTATAAGGACTATAACACTGTGTTGTTGCTATAAGGATATAAGGACTAAATACTGTGTTGTTACTCTAAGGACTAGAACACTGTGTTGTTACTATAAGGACTATAACACAGTGTTGTTGCTATAAGGATATAAGGACTAGAACACTGTGTTGTTACTATAAGGACTAGAACACTGTGTTGTTACTATGAGGACTAGAACACTGTGTTGTTACTATGAGTACTAGAACACTGTGTTGTTACTATGAGGACTAGAACACTGTGTTGTTGCTATACGGATATAAGGACTAGACCACTGTGTTGTTACTATAAGGTCTAGAACACTGTGTTGTTACTATGAGGACTAGAACACTGTTTTGTTGATATAAGGCTATAAGGACAAGAAAACTGTATTGTTACTATAAGGACTGGAACACTGTGTTGTTACTATAAGGACTAGAACACTGTGTTGTTGCTATAAGGACTGGAACATATTGGTGTTACTATGAGGACTAGAACATTGTGTTGTTACTATGAGGACTAGAACACTGTGTTGTTGCTATAAGGATATAAGGACTAGAGCACTGTGTTGTTACTATAAGGACTAGAAAACTGTGTTGTTGCTATAAGGACAAGAACACTGCGTTGTTACTATTAGGACTAGAACATTGTGTTCTTGCTATGAGGACTAGAACACTGTGTTTTTACTATAAGGACTATAACACTGTGTTGTTGCTATAAGGATATAAAGACTAGAACACTGTGTTGTTACTATAAGGAATAGAAAGCTGTGTTGTTACTATGATGACAAGAACACCGTGTTGTTAATATGAGGACTAAAACACTGTGTTGTTACCATGAGGACTAGAACACTGTGTTGTTACTATGATGACTAGAACACTGTGTTGTTACTATGATGACTAGAACACTGTGTTCATACTATGAGGACTAGAACACTTTGTTGGTACTATAAGGACTAAAACACTGTGTTGTTGCTATAAGGATATAATGACTAGAACACTGTGTTGTTACTATAAGGATATAAGGACTAGAACACTGTGTTGTTACTATAAGGACTAGATAAATGTGTTGTTACTATAAGGACTAGAACACTGTGTTGTTACTATGAGGACTAGAACACTCTGTTGTTACTATAAGGACTATAACACTGTGTTCTTACTATGAGGAATATAACACTGTGTTGTTGCTATAAGGATATAAGGACTAGAACACTGTGTTGTTACTATAAGAATATAAGGACTAGAACACTGTGTTGTTACTATAAAGGCTACAAAACTGTTTTGTTACTATAAGGATTTGAACACTGTGTTGTTACTATGAAGACTAAAACACTGTGTTGTTGCTATAAGGATATAAGGACTAGAACACTGTGTTGTTACTATAAGGACTAGATAACGGTGTTGTTACTATAAGGACAAGAACACTGCGTTGTTACTATAAGGACTAGTACACTGTGTTGTTACTATAGGGACTAGAACACTGTGTTGTTGCTATAAAGACTGGGACACTGTGGTGTTACTATGAGGACTAGAACACTGTGTTGTTACTATGATGACTAGAACACTGTGTTGTTGCTATACGGATATAATGACTAGAACACTGTGTTGTTACTATAAGGACAATACAACTGTGTTGTTAATATAAGGAAAGAACACTGCGTTGTTACTATAAGGACTGGAACACTGTGTTGTTACTATAAGGACTAGAACACTGTGTTGGTACTATGAGGACTAAAACACTGTGTTGTTGCTATTAGGATATAAGGACTAGAACACTGTGTTGTTACTATAAGGATATAAGGACTAGAACACAATGTTGTTACTATAAGGACTAGAACACTGTGTTCTTACTATAATGACTAGAACATTGTGTTGTTACTATGAGGACTAGAACCCTGTGTTGTTGATATAAGGATATAAGGAATAGAACACTGTGTTGTTACTTTAAGGATATAAGGACTAGAACACTGTGTTGTTACTATAAGGACTAGAAAACTGTTTTGTTACTATAAGGACTAGAACACTGTGTTGTTACTATGAGGACTAGAACACTGTGTTGTTGCTATAAGGATATAAGGACTATAACACTGTGTTGTTACTATAAGGACTAGAACACTGTGTTGTTACTTTAAGGACAAGAAAACTGTATTGTTACTATAAGGACTAGAACACTTTATTGTTACTATAAGGACTAGAACACTGTGTTGTTGCTATAAAGACTGGAAAACTGTGCTGTTACTATGAGGACTAGAACCCTGTGTTGTTGCTATAAGGATATAATGACTAGAACACTGTGTTGTTACTATAAGGACTAGAACACTGTGTTGTTGCTATAAGGATATAAGGACAAGAACACTGTGTTGTTACTATAAGGACTAGAACACTGGGGGGGGTAGAAGGATTACTTTATCCTATCCCAGGTATTCCTTAAAGAGGTGGGGTTTCAAATGTCTCCGGAAGGTGGTGAGTGACTCCGCTGTCCTGGCGTCGTGAGGGAGCTTGTTCCACCATTGGGGTGCCAGAGCAGCGAACAGTTTTGACTGGGCTGAGCGGGAACTATGCTTCCGCAGAGGAAGCGGAGCCAGCAGGCCAGAGGTGGATGAACGCAATGCCCTCGTTTGGGTGTAGGGACTGATCAGAGCCCGAAGGTACAGAGGTGCCGTTCCCCTCACTGCTCCATAGGCAAGCACCATGGTCTTGTAACGGATGCGAGCTTCAACTGGAAGCCAGTGGAGTGTGCGGAGGAGGGGGGTGACGTGAGAGAACTTGGGAAGGTTGAACACCAGACGGGCTGCGGCATTCTGGATGAGTTGTAGGGGTTTAATGGCACAGGCAGGGAGGCCAGCCAACAGCGAGTTGCAGTAATCCAGACGGGAGATGACAAGTGCCTGGATTAGGACCTGTGCCGCTTCCTGTGTAAGGCAGGGTCGTACTCTCCGAATGTTGTAGAGCATGAACCTGCAGGAGCGGGTCACCGCCTTGATGTTAGCGGAGAACGACAGGGTGTTGTCCAGGGTCACGCCAAGGCTCTTCGCACTCTGGGAGGAGGACACAACGGAGTTGTCAACCGTGATGGCGAGATCATGGAACGGGCAGTCCTTCCCCGGGAGGAAGAGCAGCTCCGTCTTGCCAGGGTTCAGCTTGAGGTGGTGATCCGTCATGCATACTGATATGTCTGCCAGACATGCAGAGATGCGATTCGCCACCTGGTTATCAGAAGGGGGAAAGATATAAGGACAAGAACACTGTGTTGTTACTATAAGGACTACAACACTGTGTTGTTACTATGAGGACTAGAACACTGTGTTGTTGCTATAAGGATATAAGGACTAAAACACTGTACTGTTACTATAAGGACTAGAAAACTGTGTTGTTACTATAAGGACTAGAACAATATGTTGTTACTATGAGGACTAGAACACTGTGTTGTTACTATAAGGACTAGAACACTGTGTTGTTACTATGAGGATTAGAACACTGTGTTCTTGCTATAAGGATATAAGGACTAGAACACTGTGTTGTTACTATAAGGATATAGGGACTAGAACACTGTGTTGTTACTATAAGGACTAGAAAACTGTGTTGTTACTATAAGGACTAGAACACTGCTTTATTACTATGAGGACTAGAACACTGTGCTGTTGCTATAAAAACTGGAACACTGTGGTGTTACTATGATGACTAGAACACTGTGTTGTTACTATGAGGGCTAGAACACTGTGTTGTTGCTATAGGGATATAAGGACAAGAACACTGCGTTGTTACTATAAGGACTAGAACACTGTGCTGTTGCTATAAAGAATGGAACACTGTGGTGTTACTATGATGACTAGAACACTGTGTTGTTACTATAAGGACTAGAAAACTGTGTTGTTACTATAAGGACTAGAACACTGTGTTGTTACTATGAGGACTAGAACACTGTGTTGTTACTATAAGGACTAGAACACAGTGTTGTTACTATGAGGACAAGAACACTGTGTTGTTGCTATAAGGATATAAAGACTAAAACACGGTGTTGTTACTATAAGGAATAGAGAACTGTTTTGTTACTATAAGGACTAGAACACTGTGTTGTTACTATACGGACTAGATAACTGTGTTGTTATTATATGGATTAGAAGACTTTGTTGTTACTATGTGGACTAGAACACTGTGTTGATGCTATAAGGATATAAGGACTAGAACACTGTGTTGTTACAATAAGGACTAGATAACTGTGTTGTTACTATAAGGACTAGAACACTGTGTTGTTACTATGAGGACTAGAACACTCTGTTGTTACTATAAGGACTAGAACACTGTGTTCTTACTATGAGGAATATAACACTGTGTTGTTGCTATAAGGATATAAGGACTAGAACACTGTGTTGTTACTATAAGGATATAAGGACTAGAACACTGTGTTGTTACTATAAGGACTACATAACTGTTTTGTTACTGTAAGGATTTGAACACTGTGTTGTTACTATGAAGACTAGAACACTGTGTTGTTGCTATAAGGATATAAGGACTAGAACACTGTGTTGTTACTATAAGGACTAGATAGCGGTTTTGTTACTATAAGGACAAGAACACTGCATTGTTACTATAAGGACTAGAACACTGTGTTGTTACTATAGGGACTAGAACACTGTGTTGTTGCTATAAAGACTGGAACACTGTGGTGTTACTATGAGGACTAGAACACTGTGTTGTTACTATGATGACTAGAACACTGTGTTGTTGCTATAAGGATATAATGACTAGAACACTGTGTTGTTACTATAAGGACAAGAAAACTGTGTTGTTAATATAAGGAAAGAACACTGCGTTGTTACTATAAGGACTGGAACACTGTGTTGTTACTATAAGGACTAGAAAACTGTGTTGGTACTATGAGGACTAGAACACTGTGTTGTTACTATAAGGACTAGAAAACTGTGTTGTTACTATAAGGACAAGAAAACTGTATTGTTACTATAAGGACTAGAACACTTTATTGTTACTATAAGGACTAGAACACTGTGTTGTTGCTATAAAGACTGGACAACTGTGGTGTTACTATGAGGACTAGAATACTGTGTTGTTACTATGAGGACTAGAACCCTGTTTTGTTGCTATAAGGATATAATGACTAGAACACTGTGTTGTTACTATAAGGACTAGAACACTGTGTTGTTGCTATAAGGATATAATGACTAGAACACTGTGTTGTTACTATAAAGATTAGGAAACTGTGTTGTTACTATAAGGACAAGAACACTGAGTTATTACTATAAGAACTGGAACACTGTATTGTTACTATAAGGACTGGAACACTTTGGCGTTACTATGAGGACTAGAACACTGTGTTGTTACTATGAGGACTAGAACACTGTGTTGTTGCTATAAGGATATAAGGACTAGAACACTGTGTTGTTACTATAAGGACTATAACACTGTGTTGTTGCTATAAGGATATAAGGACTAAAACACTGTGTTGTTCCTATAAGGACTAGAACACTGTGTTGTTACTATGAGGTCTAGAACACTGTGTTGTTAATATGAGGACTTGAACACTATGTTGTTACTATGAGGACTAGAACACTGTGTTGTTGCTATAAGGATATAAGGACTAGAACACTGTGTTGTTACTATAAGGACTAGAACACTGTGTTGTTACTATGAGGACTAGAACACTGTGTTGTTACTATGAGGTCTAGAACACTGTGTTGTTACTATGAGGACTTGAACACTATGTTGTTACTATGAGGACTAGAACACTGTGTTGTTGCTATAAGGATATAAGGACTAGAACACTGTGTTGTTACTATAAGGACTAGAACACTGTGTTGTTACTATAAGGACTAGAACACTGTGTTGTTGCTATATAGACTGGAACACTGTGGTGTTACTATAAGGACTAGACCACTGTGTTGTTACTATGATGACTAGAACACTGTGTTGTTGCTATAAGACTGGAACACTGTGTTGTTGCTATAAGACTGGAACACTGTGGTGTTACTATGTGGACTAGAACATTGTGTTGTTACTATGCGGACTATAACACTGTGTTGTTGCTATAAGGATATAAGGAATAGAACACTGTGTTGTTACTATATGGACTATAACACTGTGTTGTTGCTAAAAGGATATAAGGACTAAAACACGGTGTTGTTACTATAAGGACTAGAACACTGTGTTGTTACTATGAGGACTAGAACACTGTGTTGTTACTATAAGGACTAGAACACTGTGTTGTTACTATGAGGACTAGAACACTGTGCTGTTACTATAAGGATATAAGGACTAAAACACGGTGTTGTTACTATAAGGACTAGAACACTGTGTTGTTACTATGAGAACTAGAACACTGTGTTGTTACTATAAGGACTAGAACACTGTGTTGTTGCTATGAGGACTAGAGCACTGTGTTATTGCTATAAGGATATAAGGACTAGAACACTGTGTTGTTACTATAAGGGCTAGAAAACAGTGTTGTTATTATAAGGAAAAGAACACTGCGTTGTTACTATAAGGACTAGAACACTTTGCTGTTGCTATAAAGACTGGAACACTGTGGTGTTACTATGATGACTAGAACACTGTGTTGTTACTATAAGGACTAGAAAAATGTGTTGGTACTGTAAGGACTAGAACACTGTGTTGTTACTATGAGGACTAGAACACTGTGTTGTTACTATAAGGACTAGAACACTGTGTTGTTACTATGAGGACTAGAACAATGTGTTGTTGCTATAAGGATATAAGGACTAAAACACTGTGTTGTTACTTTAAGGAATAGAGAACTGTTTTGTTACTATAAGGACTAGAACACTGTGTTGTTACTATAATGACTAGATAACTGTGTTGTTAATATAAGGACTAGAACACTGTGTTGTTACTATCTAGAACACGGTGATGCTATAAGATATAAGGACTAGAACACTGTGTTGTTACTATAAGGACTAGATAACTGTGTTGTTACTATAAGGACTAGACCACTGTGTTGTTACTATGAGGACTAGAACACTCTGTTGTTACTATAAGGACTAGAACACTGTGTTCTTACTATGAGGAATATAACACTGTGTTGTTGCTATAAGGATATAAGGACTAGAACACTGTGTTGTTACTATAAGGATATAAGGACTAGAACACTGTGTTGTTACTATAAGGACTACAAAACTGTTTTGTTACTATAAGGATTTGAACACTGTGTTGTTACTATGAAGACTAGAACACTGTGTTGTTGCTATAATGATATAAGGACTAGAACACTGTGTTGTTAATATAAGGACTAGATAACGGTGTTGTTACTATAAGGACAAGAACACTGCGTTGTTACTATAAGGACTAGAACACTTTGTTGTTACTATAGGGACTAGAACACTGTGTTGTTGCTATAAAGACTGGAACACTGTGGTGTTACTATGAGGACTAGAACACTGTGTTGTTACTATGATGACTAGAACACTGTGTTGTTGCTATAAGGATATAATGACTAGAACACTGTGTTGTTACTATAAGGACTAGAAAACGGTGTTGTTACTATAAGGACAAGAACACTGTGTTGTTACTATAAGGACTAGAACACTGTGTTGTTACTATAGGGACTAGAACACTGTGTTGTTGCTATAAAGACTGGGACACTGTGGTGTTACTATGAGGACTAGAACACTGTGTTGTTACTATGATGACTAGAACACTGTGTTGTTGCTATAAGGATATAATGACTAGAACACTGTGTTGTTACTATACAGAAAGAACACTGCGTTGTTACTATAAGGACTGGAACACTCTGTTGTTACTATAAGGACTAGAACACTGTGTTGGTACTATGAGGACTAAAACACTGTGTTGTTGCTATTAGGATATAAGGACTAGAACACTGTGTTGTTACTATAAGGATATAAGGACTAGAACACAATGTTGTTGCTATAAGGACTAGAACACTGTGTTGTTACTATAATGACTAGAACACTGTGTTGTTACTATGAGGAGTAGAACCCTGTGTTGTTGCTATAAGGATATAAGGAATAGAACACTGTGTTGTTACTTTAAGGATATAAGGACTAGAACACTGTGTTGTTACTATAATGACTAGAAAACGGTTTTGTTACTATAAGGACTAGAACACTGTGTTGTTACTATGAGGACTAGAACACTGTGTTGTTGCTATAAGGATATAAGGACTATAACACTGTGTTGTTAAAATAAGGACTAGAAAACTGTGTTGTTACTATAAGGACAAGAAAACGGTTTTGTTACTATAAGGACTAGAACACTTTATTGTTACTATAAGGACTAGAACAGTGTGTTGTTGTTATAAAGACTGGAAAACTGTGGTTTTACTATGAGGACTAGAATACTGTGTTGTTACTATGAGGACTAGAACCCTGTGTTGTTGCTATAAGAATATAATGACTAGAACACTGTGTTGTTACTCTAAGGACTAGAACACTGTGTTGTTGCTATAAGGATATAAGGACTAGAACACTGTGTTGTTACTATAAGGGCTAGAAAACAGTGTGTTTATAAGAAAAGAACACTGCGTTGTTACTATAAGGACTAGAACACTTTGCTGTTGCTATAAAGACTGGAACACTGTGGTGTTACTATGATGACTAGAACACTGTGTTGTTACTATAAGGACTAGAAAACTGTGTTGTTACTGTAAGGACTAGAACACTGTGTTGTTACTATGAGGACTAGAACACTGTGTTGTTACTATAAGGACTAGAACACTGTGTTGTTACTATGAGGACTAGAACACTGTGTTGTTGCTATAAGGATATAAGGACTAAAACACTGTGTTGTTACTATAAGGAATAGAGAACTGTTTTGTTACTATAAGGACTAGAACACTGTGTTGTTACTATAAGGACTAGATAACTGTGTTGTTACTATAAGGACTAGAACACTGTGTTGTTACTATGAGGACTAGAACACTGTGTTGATGCTATAAGGATATAAGGACTAGAACACTGTGTTGTTACTTTAAGGACTAGAAAACTGTGTTGTTACTATAAGGACAAGAACACTGCGTTGTTACTATAAGGACTAGAACACTGTGTTGTTACTATAAGGACTAGAACACTGTGTTCTTACTATGAGGAATAGAACACTGTGTTGTTGCTATAAGGATATAAGGACTAGAACACTGTGTTGTTACTATAAGGATATAAGGACTAGAACACTGTGTTGTTACTATAAGGACTAGAACACTGTGCTGTTGCTATAAAGACTGGAACACTGTGGTGTTACTATAAGGACTAGAACACTGTGTTGTTGCTATAAGGATATATGGAATAGAACACTGTGTTGTTAATATAAGGACTAGATAACGGTGTTGTTACTATAAGGACAAGAACACTGTGTTGTTACTATAAGGACTAGAACACTTTGTTGTTACTATAGGGACTAGAACACTGTGTTGTTGCTATAAAGACTGGAACACTGTGGTGTTACTATGAGGACTAGAACACTGTGTTGTTACTATGATGACTAGAACACTGTGTTGTTGCTATAAGGATATAATGACTAGAACACTGTGTTGTTACTATGAGGACTAGAACACTGTGTTGTTGCTATAAGGATATAAGGACTAGAACACTGTGTTGTTACTATAAGGGCTAGAAAACAGTGTTGTTATTATAAGGAAAAGAACACTGCGTTGTTACTATAAGGACTAGAACACTTTGCTGTTGCTATAAAGACTGGAACACTGTGGTGTTACTATGATGACTAGAACACTGTGTTGTTACTATAAGGACTAGAAAACTGTGTTGTTACTATAAGGACTAGAACACTGTGTTGTTACTATGAGGACTAGAACACTGTGTTGTTACTATAAGGACTAGAACACTGTGTTGTTACTATGAGGACTAGAACAATGTGTTGTTGCTATAAGGATATAAGGACTAAAACACTGTGTTGTTACTTTAAGGAATAGAGAACTGTTTTGTTACTATAAGGACTAGAACACTGTGTTGTTACTATAATGACTAGATAACTGTGTTGTTAATATAAGGACTAGAACACTGTGTTGTTACTATGTAGACTAGAACACTGTGTTGATGCTATAAGGATATAAGGACTAGAACACTGTGTTGTTACTATAAGGACTAGATAACTGTGTTGTTACTATAAGGACTAGACCACTGTGTTGTTACTATGAGGACTAGAACACTCTGTTGTTACTATAAGGACTAGAACACTGTGTTCTTACTATGAGGAATATAACACTGTGTTGTTGCTATAAGGATATAAGGACTAGAACACTGTGTTGTTACTATAAGGATATAAGGACTAGAACACTGTGTTGTTACTATAAGGACTACAAAACTGTTTTGTTACTATAAGGATTTGAACACTGTGTTGTTACTATGAAGACTAGAACACTGTGTTGTTGCTATAAGGATATAAGGACTAGAACACTGTGTTGTTAATATAAGGACTAGATAACGGTGTTGTTACTATAAGGACAAGAACACTGCGTTGTTACTATAAGGACTAGAACACTGTGTTGTTACTATAGGGACTAGAACACTGTGTTGTTGCTATAAAGACTGGAACACTGTGGTGTTACTATGAGGACTAGAACACTGTGTTGTTACTATGATGACTAGAACACTGTGTTGTTGCTATAAGGATATAATGACTAGAACACTGTGTTGTTACTATAAGGACTAGAAAACTGTGTTGTTACTATAAGGACAAGAACACTGTGTTGTTACTATAAGGACTAGAACACTGTGTTGTTACTATAAGGACTAGAACACTGTGTTGTTGCTATAAAGACTGGGACACTGTGGTGTTACTATGAGGACTAGAACACTGTGTTGTTACTATGATGACTAGAACACTGTGTTGTTGCTATAAGGATATAATGACTAGAACACTGTGTTGTTACTATACAGAAAGAACACTGCGTTGTTACTATAAGGACTGGAACACTCTGTTGTTACTATAAGGACTAGAACACTGTGTTGGTACTATGAGGACTAAAACACTGTGTTGTTGCTATTAGGATATAAGGACTAGAACACTGTGTTGTTACTATAAGGATATAAGGACTAGAACACAATGTTGTTGCTATAAGGACTAGAACACTGTGTTGGTACTATAATGACTAGAACACTGTGTTGTTACTATGAGGACTAGAACCCTGTGTTGTTGCTATAAGGATATAAGGAATAGAACACTGTGTTGTTACTTTAAGGATATAAGGACTAGAACACTGTGTTGTTACTATAATGACTAGAAAACGGTTTTGTTACTATAAGGACTAGAACACTGTGTTGTTACTATGAGGACTAGAACACTGTGTTGTTGCTATAAGGATATAAGGACTATAACACTGTGTTGTTAAAATAAGGACTAGAAAACTGTGTTGTTACTATAAGGACAAGAAAACTGTATTGTTACTATAAGGACTAGAACACTTTATTGTTACTATAAGGACTAGAACAGTGTGTTGTTGTTATAAAGACTGGAAAACTGTGGTGTTACTATGAGGACTAGAATACTGTGTTGTTACTATGAGGACTAGAACCCTGTGTTGTTGCTATAAGAATATAATGACTAGAACACTGTGTTGTTACTCTAAGGACTAGAACACTGTGTTGTTGCTATAAGGATATAAGGACTAGAACACTGTGTTGTTACTATAAGGACTAGAACACTGTGTTGTTGCTATAAAGACTGGAACACTGTGGTGTTACTGTAAGGACTAGAAAACTGAGTTGTTACTATAAGGACAAGAACACTGCGTTGTTACTATAAGGACTAGAACACTGTGTTGTTACTATAAGGACTAGAACACTGTGTTGTTGCTATAAAGATTGGGACACTGTGGTGTTACTATGAGGACTAGAACACTGTGTTTTTACTATAAGAATATAAGGACAAGAAAACTGTGTTGTTACTATAAGGACTAGAACACTGTGTTGTTACTATGAGGACTAGAACACTGTGTTGTTACTATAAGGACTAGAACACTGTGTTGTTACTATGAGGATTAGAACACTGTGTTGTTGCTATAAGGATATAAGGACTAGAACACTGTGTTGTTACTATAAGGATATAAGGACTAGAACACTGTGTTGTTACTATAAGGACTAGAATACTGTGTTGTTACTATAAGGACTAGAACACTGTGTTGTTACTATGAGGACTAGAACACTGTGTTGTTACTATAAGGACTACAACACTGCTTTATTACTATGAGGACTAGAACACTTTATTGTTGCTATAAGGATATAAGGACTAGAACACTGTGTTGTTACTATAAGGACTAGAAAACTGTGTTGTTACTATAAGGAAAAGAACACTGCGTTGTTACTATAAGGACTAGAACACTGTGTTGTTGCTATAAAGACTGGAACACTGTGGTGTTACTATGATGACTAGAACACTGTGTTGTTACTATGGGGACTAGAACACTGTGTTGTTGCTATAGGGATATAAGGACAAGAACACTGTGTTGTTACTATAAGGACTACAAAACTGTGTTGTTACTATAAGTACTAGAACACTATGTTGTTACTATGAGGACTATAACACTGTGTTGTTACTATAGGGACTAGAACACTGTGTTGTTGCTATATAGACTGGAACACTGTGGTGTTACTATGAGGACCAGACCACTGTGTTGTTACTATGATGACTAGAACACTGTGTTGTTGCTATAAGGATATAATGTCTAGAACACTGTGTTGTTACTATAAGGACTAGAAAACTGTTTTGTTACTATAAGGACAAGAACACTACGTTGATACTATAAGGACTGGAACACTGTGTTGTTACTATAAGGACTAGAACACTGTGTTGTTACTATGAGGACTAGAACACTGTGTTGTTACTATAAGGACTAGAACACTGTGTTGTTACTATGAGGATTAGAACACTGTGTTGTTGCTATAAGGATATAAGGACTAGAACACTGGGTTGTTACTATAAGGATATAAGGACTAGAACACTGTGTTGTTACTATAAGGACTAGAATACTGTGTTGTTACTATAAGGACTAGAACACTGTGTTGTTACTATGAGGACTAGAACACTGTGTTGTTACTATAAGGACTACAACACTGCTTTATTACTATGAGGACTAGAACACTTTATTGTTGCTATAAGGATATAAGGACTAGAACACTGTGTTGTTACTATAAGGACTAGAAAACTGTGTTGTTACTATAAGGAAAAGAACACTGCGTTGTTACTATAAGGACTAGAACACTGTGCTGTTGCTATAAAGACTGGAACACTGTGGTGTTACTATGATGACTAGAACACTGTGTTGTTACTATGAGGACTAGAACACTGTGTTGTTGCTATAGGGATATAAGGACAAGAACACTGTGTTGTTACTATAAGGACTACAAAACTGTGTTGTTACTATAAGTACTAGAACACTATGTTGTTACTATGAGGACTAGAACACTGTGTTGTTACTATAGGGACTAGAACACTGTGTTGTTGCTATATAGACTGGAACACTGTGGTGTTACTATGAGGACCAGACCACTGTGTTGTTACTATGATGACTAGAACACTGTGTTGTTGCTATAAGGATATAATGTCTAGAACACTGTGTTGTTACTATATGGACAAGAACACTACGTTGATACTATAAGGACTGGAACACTGTGTTGTTACTATAAGGACTAGAACACTGTGTTCTTGCTATAAGGACTGGAACACTGTGGTGTTACTATGAGGACTAGAACATTGTGTTGTTACTATGCGGACTATAACACTGTGTTTTTGCTATAAGGATATAAGGAATAGAACACTGTGTTGTTACCATATGGACTATAACACTGTGTTGTTGCTAAAATGATATAAGGATTAAAACACTGTGTTGTTACTATAAGGACTAGAACACTGTGTTGTTACTATGAGGACTAGAACACTGTGTTGTTACTATAGGGACTAGAACACTGTGTTGTTACTATGAGGACTAGAACACACTGTGTTGTTACTATGAGGACTAGAACACTGTGTTGTTGCTATAAGGATATAAGGACTAGAACACTGTGTTGTTACTATAAGGACTAGAACACTGTGTTGTTACTATGAGGACTAGAACACTGTGTTGTTGCTATACGGATATAAAGACTGGAACACTGTGGTGTTACTATAAGGACTAGAACACTGTGTTGTTACTATGAGGACTAGAACACTGTGTTGTTGCTATACTGATATAAAGACTGGAACACTGTGGTGTTACTGTAAGGACTAGAAAACTGTGTTGTTACTATGAGGACTAGAACACTGTGTTGTTACTATGAGGACTAGAACACTGTGTTGGTACTATAAGGACTAGAACACTGTGTTGTTTCTATAAGGATATAAGGACTAGAACGCTGTGTTGTTACTATAAGGATTTAAGGACTAGAACACTGTGTTGTTACTATGAGGACTAGAACACTGTGTTGGTACTATAAGGACTAAAAAACTGTGTTGTTGCTATAAGGATATAAGGACTAGAACACTGTGTTGTTACTATAAGGATATAAGGACTAGAACACTGTGTTGTTACTATACGGATTTAAGGACTAGAACACTGTGTTGTTACTATAAGGACTAGAAAACTGTGTTGTTACTATAAGGACTAGAACACTGTGTTGTTGCTATGAGGACTAGAACACTCTGTTGTTACTATGAGGACTAAAACACTCTGTTGTTACTATGAGGACTAGAACACTGTGTTGTTACTATGAGGACTAGAACACTGTGTTGTTACTATAAGGACTAGAACACTGTGTTGTTACTATGAGGACTAGAACACTGTGTTGTTACTATGAGGACTAGAACACTGTGTTGGTACTATAAGGACTAAAACACTGTGTTGTTGCTATAAGGATATAAGGACTAGAACACTGTGTTGTTACTATAAGGATATAAGGACTAGAACACTGTGTTGTTACTATAAGGATTTAAGGACTAGAACAATGTGTTGTTACTATAAGGACTAGAAAACTGTGTTGTTACTATAAGGACTAGAACACTGTGTTGTTGCTATGAGGACTAGAACGCTGTGTTGTTACTATAAGGACTAGAACACTGTGTTGTTACTATGAGGACTAGAACACTGTGTTGTTGCTATAACGATATGAGGACTACAACACTGTGTTGTTACTATAAGGATATAAGGACTAGAACACTGTGTTGTTACTATAAGGACTAGTAAACTGTGTTGTTACTATAAGGACTAGAACACGATGTTGTTACTATGAGGACTAGAACACTGTGTTGTTGCTATAAGGATATAAGGACTAAAACACTGTGTTCTTACTATAAGGATATAAGGACTAGAAAACTGTGTTGTTACTATTAGGACTAGAGCAGGAGACTCTGGCTCTATCTGCCAACTCTCTGTTGTTACTATGAGGACTAGAACACTCTGTTGTTTCTATGAGGACTAGAAGACTCTGTTGTTGCTATAATGATATAAGGACTAGAACACTGTGTTGTAACTATAAGGACTAGAAAACGGTGTTGTTACTATAATTACAAGAACACTGCGTTGTTACTATAAGGACTGGACCACTGTGTTGTTACTATAAGGACTATAACACTGTGTTGTTACTATGAGTATTAGAACACTGTGTTTTTACTATAAGGACTATAACACTGTGTTGTTATTATAAGGATATAAGGACTAAAACACTGTGTTGTTACTATAAGTACTAGAACATTGTGTTGTTACTATAAGGACTATAACACTGTGTTGTTGCTATAAGGATATAAGGACTAGAACGCTGTGCTGTTACTATAAGGACTAGAACACTGTGTTGTTACTATGAGGACTAGAACACTGTGTTGTTACTATGAGGACTAGAACACTGTGTTGTTACAATGAGGACTAGAACACTGTGTTCTTACTATGAGGACTAGAACACTGTGTTGTTACTATAAGGACTATAACACTGTGTTGTTGCTATAAGGACATAAGGACTAGAACACTGTGTTGTTACTATAAGGACTAGAACACTGTGTTGTTACTATGAGGACTACAACACTGTGTTGTTACTATGAGGACTAGAACACTGTGTTGTTACTATGAGGACTAGAACACTGTGTTGTTACTATGATTACTAGAACACTGTGTTTTTACTATGAGGACTAGAACACTGTGTTGGTACTATGAGGACTAAAAAACGGTGTTGTTGCTATTAGGATATAAGGACTAGAACACTATGTTGTTACTATGAGGACTAGAAATCTGTGTTGTTACTATAAGGACTAGAACGCTGTGTTGTTACTATGAGGACTAGAACACTGTGTTGTTGATATAAGGATATAAGGAATAGAACACTGTGTTGTTACTATAAGGATATAAGGACTAGAACACTGTGTTGTTACTATGAGGACTAGAAAACGGTTTTGTTACTATAAGGACTAGAACACTGTGTTGTTACTATGAGGACTAGAACACTGTGTTGTTGCTATAAAGACTGGAAAACTGTGGTGTTACTATGAGGACTAGAACACTGTATTGTTACTATGAGGACTAGAACACTGTGTTGTTGCTATATGGATATAAGGACTAGAACACTGTGTTGTTACTATAAGGACTAGAACACTGTTTTGATGCTATAAGGATATAATGACTAGAACACTGTGTTGTTACTATAAGGACTAGGAAACAGTGTTGTTACTATAAGGACTGGAACACTGTGTTGTTACTATAAGGACTGGAACACTTTGGCGTTACTATGAGGACTAGAACACTGTGTTGTTACTATGAGGACTAGAACACGGTGTTGTTACTATGAGGACTAGAACACTGTGTTGTTGCTATAAGGATATAAGGACTTGAACACTGTGTTGTTTTCTATAAGGACTATAACACTGTGTTGTTTCTATAAGGATATAAGGACTAAATACTGTGTTGTTACTCTAAGGACTAGAACACTGTGTTGTTACTATGAGGACTAGAACACTGTGTTGTTACTATGAGGACTAGAACACTGTGTTGTTACTATGAGGACTAGAACACTGTGTTGTTGCTATAAGGATATAAGGACTAGACCACTGTGTTGTTACTATAAGGTCTAGAACACTGTGTTGTTACTATGAGGACTAGAACACTGTGTTATTGCTATAAGGCTATAAGGACAAGAAAACTGTATTGTTACTATAAGGACTGGAACACTGTGTTGTTACTATAAGGACTAGAACACTGTGTTGTTGCTATAAGGATATAAGGACTAGAACGCTGTGCTGTTACTATAAGGACTAGAACACTGTGTTGTTACTATGAGGACTAGAACACTGTGTTGTTACTATGAGGACTAGAACACTGTGTTGTTACAATGAGGACTAGAACACTGTGTTCTTACTATGAGGACTAGAACACTGTGTTGTTACTATAAGGACTATAACACTGTGTTGTTGCTATAAGGACATATGACTAGAACACTGTGTTGTTACTATAAGGACTAGAACACTGTGTTGTTACTATGAGGACTACGAACACTGTGTTGTTACTATGAGGACTAGAACACTGTGTTGTTACTATGAGGACTAGAACACTGTGTTGTTACTATGATTACTAGAACACTGTGTTTTTACTATGAGGACTAGAACACTGTGTTGGTACTATGAGGACTAAAAAACGGTGTTGTTACTATTAGGATATAAGGACTAGAACACTATGTTGTTACTATGAGGACTAGAAATCTGTGTTGTTACTATAAGGACTAGAACGCTGTGTTGTTACTATGAGGACTAGAACACTGTGTTGTTGATATAAGGATATAAGGAATAGAACACTGTGTTGTTACTATAAGGATATAAGGACTAGAACACTGTGTTGTTACTATGAGGACTAGAAAACGGTTTTGTTACTATAAGGACTAGAACACTGTGTTGTTACTATGAGGACTAGAACACTGTGTTGTTGCTATAAAGACTGGAAAACTGTGGTGTTACTATGAGGACTAGAACACTGTATTGTTACTATGAGGACTAGAACACTGTGTTGTTGCTATATGGATATAAGGACTAGAACACTGTGTTGTTACTATAAGGACTAGAACACTGTGTTGATGCTATAAGGATATAATGACTAGAACACTGTGTTGTTACTATAAGGACTAGGAAACAGTGTTGTTACTATAAGGACTGGAACACTGTGTTGTTACTATAAGGACTGGAACACTTTGGCGTTACTATGAGGACTAGAACACTGTGTTGTTACTATGAGGACTAGAACACGGTGTTGTTACTATGAGGACTAGAACACTGTGTTGTTGCTATAAGGATATAAGGACTTGAACACTGTGTTGTTTCTATAAGGACTATAACACTGTGTTGTTGCTATAAGGATATAAGGACTAAATACTGTGTTGTTACTCTAAGGACTAGAACACTGTGTTGTTATTATAAGGACTATAACACAGTGTTGTTGCTATAAGGATATAAGGACTAGAACACTGTGTTGTTACTATAAGGACTAGAACACTGTGTTGTTACTATGAGGACTAGAACACTGTGTTGTTACTATGAGGACTAGAACACTGTGTTGTTACTATGAGGACTAGAACACTGTGTTGTTGCTATAAGGATATAAGGACTAGACCACTGTGTTGTTACTATAAGGTCTAGAACACTGTGTTGTTACTATGAGGACTAGAACACTGTGTTATTGCTATAAGGCTATAAGGACAAGAAAACTGTATTGTTACTATAAGGACTGGAACACTGTGTTGTTACTATAAGGACTAGAACACTGTGTTGTTGCTATAAGGACTGGAACATATTGGTGTTACTATGAGGACTAGAACATTGTGTTGTTACTATGAGGACTAGAACACTGTGTTGTTGCTATAAGCATATAAGGACTAGAGCACTGTGTTGTTACTATAAGGACTAGAAAACTGTGTTGTTGCTATAAGGACAAGAACACTGCGTTGTTACTATTAGGACTAGAACATTGTGTTCTTGCTATGAGGACTAGAACACTGTGTTTTTACTATAAGGACTATAACACTGTGTTGTTGCTATAAGGATATAAAGACTAGAACACTGTGTTGTTACTATAAGGAATAGAAAGCTGTGTTGTTACTATGATGACAAGAACACCGTGTTGTTAATATGAGGACTAAAACACTGTGTTGTTACCATGAGGACTAGAACACTGTGTTGTTACTATGATGACTAGAACACTGTGTTGTTACTATGATGACTAGAACACTGTGTTCATACTATGAGGACTAGAACACTTTGTTGGTACTATAAGGACTAAAACACTGTGTTGTTGCTATAAGGATATAATGACTAGAACACTGTGTTGTTACTATAAGGATATAAGGACTAGAACACTGTGTTGTTACTATAAGGACTAGAACACTCTGTTGTTACTATAAGGACTATAACACTGTGTTCTTACTATGAGGACTAGAACACTCTGTTGTTACTATAAGGACTATAACACTGTGTTCTTACTATGAGGAATATAACAATGTGTTGTTGCTATAAGGATATAAGGACTAGAACACTGTGTTGTTACTATAAGGATATAAGGACTAGAACACTGTGTTGTTACTATAAAGACTACAAAACTGTTTTGTTACTATAAGGATTTGAACACTGTGTTGTTACTATGAAGACTAAAACACTGTGTTGTTGCTATAAGGATATAAGGACTAGAACACTGTGTTGTTACTATAAGGACTAGATAACGGTGTTGTTACTATAAGGACAAGAACACTGCGCTGTTACTATAAGGACTAGTACACTGTGTTGTTACTATAGGGAATAGAACACTGTTTTGTTGCTATAAAGACTGGAACACTGTGGTGTTACTATGAGGACTAGAACACTGTGTTGTTACTATGATGACTAGAACACTGTGTTGTTGCTATAAGGATATAATGACTAGAACACTGTGTTGTTACTATAAGGACTAGAAAACAGTGTTGTTACTATAAGGACAAGAACACTGCATTGTTACTATAAGGACTAGAACACTGTGTTGTTACTATAGGGACTAGAACACTGTGTTGTTGCTATAAAGACTGGGACACTGTGGTGTTACTATGAGGACTAGAACACTGTGTTGTTACTATGATGACTAGAACACTGTGTTGTTGCTATAAGGATATAATGACTAGAACACTGTGTTGTTACTATAAGGACAATACAACTGTGTTGTTAATATAAGGAAAGAACACTGCGTTGTTACTATAAGGACTGGAACACTGTGTTGTTACTATAAGGACTAGAACACTGTGTTGGTACTATGAGGACTAAAACACTGTGTTGTTGCTATTAGGATATAAGGACTAGAACACTGTGTTGTTACTATAAGGATATAAGGACTAGAACACAATGTTGTTACTATAAGGACTAGAACACTGTGTTCTTACTATAATGACTAGAACATTGTGTTGTTACTATGAGGACTAGAACCCTGTGTTGTTGATATAAGGATATAAGGAATAGAACACTGTGTTGTTACTTTAAGGATATAAGGACTAGAACACTGTGTTTTTACTATAAGGACTAGAAAACTGTTTTGTTACTATAAGGACTAGAACACTGTGTTGTTACTATGAGGACTAGAACACTGTGTTGTTGCTATAAGGATATAAGGACTAGAACACTGTGTTGTTACTTTAAGGACAAGAAAACTGTATTGTTACTATAAGGACTAGAACACTTTATTGTTACTATAAGGACTAGAACACTGTGTTGTTGCTATAAAGACTGGAAAACTGTGCTGTTACTATGAGGACTAGAACCCTGTGTTGTTGCTATAAGGATATAATGACTAGAACACTGTGTTGTTACTATAAGGACTAGAACACTGTGTTGTTGCTATAAGGATATAAGGACAAGAACACTGTGTTGTTACTATAAGGACTAGAACACTTTATCCTATCCCAGGTATTCCTTAAAGAGGTGGGGTTTCAAATGTCTCCGGAAGGTGGTGAGTGACTCCGCTGTCCTGGCGTCGTGAGGGAGCTTGTTCCACCATTGGGGTGCCAGAGCAGCGAACAGTTTTGACTGGGCTGAGCGGGAACTATGCTTCCGCAGGGGAAGGGGAGCCAGCAGGCCAGAGGTGGATGAACGCAATGCCCTCGTTTGGGTGTAGGGACTGATCAGAGCCCGAAGGTACAGAGGTGCCGTTCCCCTCACTGCTCCATTGGCAAGCACCATGGTCTTGTAACGGATGCGAGCTTCAACTGGAAGCCAGTGGAGTGTGCGGAGGAGGGGGGTGACGTGAGAGAACTTGGGAAGGTTGAACACCAGACGGGCTGCGGCATTCTGGATGAGTTGTAGGGGGTTTAATGGCACAGGCAGGGAGGCCAGCCAACAGCGAGTTGCAGTAATCCAGACGGGGAGATGACAAGTGCCTGGATTAGGACCTGTGCCGCTTCCTGTGTAAGGCAGGGTCGTACTCTCCGAATGTTGTAGAGCATGAACCTGCAGGAGCGGGTCACCGCCTTGATGTTAGCGGAGAACGACAGGGTGTTGTCCAGGGTCACGCCAAGGCTCTTCGCACTCTGGGAGGAGGACACAACGGAGTTGTCAACCGTGATGGCGAGATCATGGAACGGGCAGTCCTTCCCCGGGAGGAAGAGCAGCTCCGTCTTGCCAGGGTTCAGCTTGAAGTGGTGATCCGTCATCCAGACTGATATGTCTGCCAGACATGCAGAGATGCGATTCGCCACCTGGTTATCAGAAGGGGGAAAGATATAAGGACAAGAACACTGTGTTGTTACTATAAGGACTAGAACACTGTGTTGTTACTATGAGGACTAGAACACTGTGTTGTTGCTATAAGGATATAAGGACTAAAACACTGTACTGTTACTATAAGGACTAGAAAACTGTGTTGTTACTATAAGGACTAGAACACTGTGTTGTTACTATGAGGACTAGAACACTGTGTTGTTACTATAAGGACTAGAACACTGTGTTGTTACTATGAGGATTAGAACACTGTGCTGTTGCTATAAGGATATAAGGACTAGAACACTGTGTTGTTACTATAAGGATATAAGGACTAGAACACTGTGTTATTACTATAAGGACTAGAAAACTGTGCTGTTACTATAAGGACTAGAACACTGCTTTATTACTATGAGGACTAGAACACTGTGCTGTTGCTATAAAAACTGGAACACTGTGAGGTTACTATGATGACTAGAACACTGTGTTGTTACTTTGAGGACTAGAACACTGTGTTGTTGCTATAGGGATATAAGGACAAGAACACTGCGTTGTTACTATAAGGACTAGAACACTGTGCTGTTGCTATAAAGACTGGAACACTGTGGTGTTACTATGATGACTAGAACACTGTGTTGTTACTATAAGGACTAGAAAACTGTGTTGTTACTGTAAGGACTAGAACACTGTGTTGTTACTATGAGGACTAGAACACTGTGTTGTTACTATAAGGACTAGAACACTGTGTTGTTACTATGAGGACTAGAACACTGTGTTGTTGCTATAAGGATATAAAGACTAAAACACTGTGTTGTTACTATAAGGAATAGAGAACTGTTTTGTTACTATAAGGACTAGAACACTGTGTTGTTACTATACGGACTAGATAACTGTGTTGTTATTATATGGACTAGAACACTTTGTTGTTACTATGTGGACTAGAACACTGTGTTGATGCTATAAGGATATAAGGACTAGAACACGGTGTTGTTACTATAAGGACTAGATAACTGTGTTGTTACTATAAGGACTAGAACACTGTGTTGTTATTATGAGGACTAGAACACTCTGTTGTTACTATAAGGACTAGAACACTGTGTTCTTACTATGAGGAATATAACACTGTGTTGTTGCTATAAGGATATAAGGACTAGAACACTGTGTTGTTACTATAAGAATATAAGGACTAGAACACTGTGTTGTTACTATAAGGACTACAAAACTGTTTTGTTACTGTAAGGATTTGAACACTGTGTTGTTACTATGAAGACTAGAACACTGTGTTGTTGCTATAAGGATATAAGGACTAGAACACTGTGTTGTTACTATAAGGACTAGATAGCGGTGTTGTTACTATAAGGACAAGAACACTGCGTTGTTACTATAAGGACTAGAACACTGTGTTGTTACTATAGGGACTAGAACACTGTGTTGTTGCTATAAAGACTGGAACACTGTGGTGTTACTATGAGGACTAGAACACTGTGTTGTTACTATGATGACTAGAACACTGTGTTGTTGCTATAAGGATATAATGACTAGAACACAGTGTTGTTACTATAAGGACAAGAAAACTGTGTTGTTAATATAAGGAAAGAACACTGCGTTGTTACTATAAGGACTGGAACACTGTGTTGTTACTATAAGGACTAGAACACTGTGTTGGTACTATGAGGACTAGAACACTGTGTTGTTGCTATAAGGATATAAGGACTATAACACTGTGTTGTTACTATAAGGACTAGAAAACTGTGTTGTTACTATAAGGACAAGAAAACTGTATTGTTACTATAAGGACTAGAACACTTTATTGTTACTATAAGGACTACAACACTGTGTTGTTGCTATAAAGACTGGACAACTGTGGTGTTACTATGAGGACTAGAATACTGTGTTGTTACTATGAGGACTATAACCCTGTTTTGTTGCTATAAGGATATAATGACTAGAACACTGTGTTGTTACTATAAGGACTAGAACACTGTGTTGTTGCTATAAGGATATAATGACTAGAACACTGTGTTGTTACTATAAAGATTAGGAAACTGTGTTGTTACTATAAGGACAAGAACACTGAGTTATTACTATAAGAACTGGAACACTGTATTGTTACTATAAGGACTGGAACACTTTGGCGTTACTATGATGACTAGAACACTGTGTTGTTACTATGATGACTAGAACACTGTGTTGTTGCTATAAGGATATAAGGACTAGAACACTGTGTTGTTACTATAAGGACTATAACACTGTGTTGTTGCTATAATGATATAAGGACTAAAACACTGTGTTGTTCCTATAAGGACTAGAACACTGTGTTGTTACTATGAGGTCTAGAACACTGTGTTGTTACTATGAGGACTTGAACACTATGTTGTTACTATGAGGACTAGAACACTGTGTTGTTGCTATAAGGATATAAGGACTAGAACACTGTGTTGTTACTATAAGGACTAGAACACTTTGTTGTTACTATGAGGACTAGAACACTGTGTTGTTACTATGAGGTCTAGAACACTGTGTTGTTACTATGAGGACTTGAACACTATGTTGTTACTATGAGGACTAGAACACTGTGTTGTTGCTATAAGGATATAAGGACTAGAACACTGTGTTGTTACTATAAGGACTAGAACACTGTGTTGTTACTATAAGGACTAGAACACTGTGTTGTTGCTATATAGACTGGAACACTGTGGTGTTACTATAAGGACTAGACCACTGTGTTGTTACTATGATGACTAGAACACTGTGTTGTTGCTATAAGACTGGAACACTGTGTTGTTGCTATAAGACTGGAACACTGTGGTGTTACTATGAGGACTAGAACATTGTGTTGTTACTATGCGGACTATAACACTGTGTTGTTGCTATAAGGATATAAGGAATAGAACACTGTGTTGTTACTATATGGACTATAACACTGTGTTGTTGCTAAAAGGATATAAGGACTAAAACACGGTGTTGTTACTATAAGGACTAGAATACTGTGTTGTTACTATGAGGACTAGAACACTGTGTTGTTACTATAAGGACTAGAACACTGTGTTGTTACTATGAGGACTAGAACACTGTGCTGTTACTATAAGGATATAAGGACTAAAACACGGTGTTGTTACTATAA